>NC_089504.1:361153465-361420965 GCF_036850995.1 Saccopteryx leptura | reverse complement strand
GGAGCTTTGTACCTGTACACCCTCCACCTCCGGGCCCCATGCCTGTACACCCTCCACCTCCGGAGCTTTGTACCTGTACACCCTCCACCTCTGGGCCCCGTACCTGTACACCCACCACCTCCGGGCCCCGTGCCTGTACACCCACCACCTCCGGGCCCCGTGCCTGTACACCCACCACCTCTGGGGCCCCGTGCCTGTACACCCTCCACCTCCGGGGCCCCGTGCCTGTACTGCCACCACCTCCGGGCCCCGTACCTGTACTGCCACCACTGACAGGACCTCCACAGAGATGCGATTAAATTCGTCAAAACAGCCCCAGGCGCCGGTCTGAGCAAGGCCCTTGTAGATGTTGCCGCAAGACTGCAAGAACAGGGATGAAGATTAGGTGACTATCAGCCTCTGGCTGATCAATACACATCTACACCAGTCATTCTTCATCCTCTTTGTAGGAGGTCCCTTCAGACACCTGCAGACAGCTGGTTAGAGACGTGTATTAAAATTTCAAGAACAATTAAATTTTTGATGGCTCTAGGTGCCAACATAAGTCACAGATCAAACAGAACCTTTTCTAGGCACTTAGAACAAAATCCCTCTAAAATGTCATCAAGCTTACATAACTGTTGATTCCGTAGCTTCCTAATTCCCCAGAAATGAATAAAATATTATTTTTCTTGCACCATACAAGACAAAAAGCCTCCCACTCAGCCTTTGGCACGCGCTGATGAAAAGCCTGTGTCTGTCTCTTTAAAGCTGTGTGTGCCCGAATGCCCAGGTTTCCCAAGGGAGGGGAGGCTGGAGATGGGGTAGGAAGTGATAACATCTACAGAAAACAAACCACAGGTCAAGCATTCAAATGAGAGCAAGGAGGTAATTTCAGAGGAAAGATGGCATGCTTTTTAAAAAAATAAAAACCAGCCCTGGCCACTTGGCTCAGCGGTAGAGCGTCAGCCTGGTGTGTGGAAGTCCCGGGTTCTATTCCGGGCCAGGGCACACAGGAGAAGCATCCATCTGCTTCTCCACCCTTCTCCCTCTCCTTCCTCTCTGTCTCTCTCTTCCCCTCCCGCAGCCAAGGCTCCATTGGAGCAAAGTTGGCCCAGGTGCTGAGTATAGCTCCATGGCCTCTGCCTCAGGCACTAGAATGGCTCTGGTTGCAACAGAGTGACGCCCCAGATGGGCAGACCATCGCCCCCTGGTGGGCATGCCGGTGGATCCTGGTCAGGTGCCTGCAGGAGTCTGTCTGACTGTCTCTCCGCTTCTCACTTCAGAAAAATACAAAACATAAAAAAATAAAAACCATTCTGAGCATTTAGCACAAACTAGCAAACCGTGGAGCAATATAAAGGGAGAAGTTACTGGGAGCTGCTCTCAAGGTCGGGGCAAAGAGACATCAAGAAAGTGCCAGGAAAATGCGAATAGTAGGAAGGCTCCACTTGTTGGCTGAGCAGGTGTTATTTGACCATGAGCTCTGTGCACAGCTCGTGTGCTAAGCACAGGGGCCTCAGTCCCCCTGAGACTTCTTAGTTAGGTTGCGGAGATAAGGCACATAAATAAAACAGGTAGATTGCTACACAAGCAGTGGTTCCAACGGACAGTACAGTATAAACCGCAATGTCATGGTGTTCAGAGAGGAACGGGTCAAAGTGCTCTAGAAGGATCCCAGTCTTGCCAGAGGTGAAATTCAGACAGCATTACAACAGCACTTTCCAAAGCTGATGTCATGGAATCCCAAGCCTGGAAGGCCTGCTCCTTGAAGACAAACCTCTTTGCTCAAACAATTTGGAAAACGCCACATTCTGTAACCCACGTTTGCTAATTTACAATGTACATGAGCACTTTCAGGGCCTTGGGAAGGCCTGCAAAATTAATTCATTCGATTTTTGTTCTGTGGCCAGGACTATTTTTTTCTCCCAGGGACCCCTGGTTTCCCCAGAATGTGCTCGGCAAACATCAGTGGAAAGAACTCAAGAACAGGAGTCAGGAGATCTGAGGTGCTGGTGTCTCACAGAACTACAGAGTATCTGCAGCATCTACACGGGGAATGCTGGCTTGACGGGTCCCGGTCGATCTGTGGAGGCAGAACGGAAGGGTCGGGGCTTCCCAGGAGCAGAGAAGATGATGGACCGAGAATGAGCAAAATCATGACGTTGCCAGAGAAAAACAGAGGTGAGCTCAGCCAAAATGTCGAATTACTAAAGGGCGTCAGGGTTATGAAAACGCTTGTATTATTTATTATAAGGGATCTTTGGGGGTTTGACACCTAGAAAAACCTCTTTGAATCAACGTTTTCGGAGAACCAGTATAACGTTACACAAGCTAAGCCGGATGCGGACAGACTCGGAAAAGAGGGAAGAACAGACCCGTCTCTTATGAAGCTCTTTGGATTTAAACGATTCCTCTATTTGTGCAACAGATGTGCACTGAGTAGGCATGGTGCGTCAGGAGTCATCCTAGATCAGGAGGAATCCACAGGGAACAAGGGAGACAAAGCCCCTGTTTCCATGGGGCTTACTTTCTGGTGGGGAAAACGGACAATAACACAAAAATAAGACACTGTCAGATAGTCTTAAGTCCCACAGGAGTCTGAAAATGAGGCTGGTTAAGACTTGAGTAGTCACAGTCAGCCTAGCCTCTCTGAGGAGTAATGTAAGTTCTAGGCATTGTGCTCATGTGCTCAAAGCAGCTGGATATTACCGTTATTATATTCATGAGTATATATGTAATATTATATATATATGTCTATTATTATAGTTGAGATAATAATCACAACCTGTCAAATATCACAATACTTCAGTGGAAGTTCAGGAATCAAAATCTATGCTTTTCCACATTAACAGGGGTTGTAAAAGCTTTTTCCAAGCTGTGGATCCCTGGCCTCAAATGGATATCCAATATATAAAACAGAAGGAAGTAGAGTATTTATGGGTGGATACTTGTCACCCCCACAGTTTTCCCCCTTAAGGGCCGAAACAGAACCCCAGGACCTCACCCTGCTCTCTGTTTGACCCCACCACGACTGAGCAGTGGTCCTCGGCTGGGCTGCTGTCTTGCTATAAAATGGCGAGTTTCTGGGCCCGGAGGAGGGCAGCGAGAACAGGGCCAGGGAGCTGAGGGAAGAGCCGCACTGGTGACCGACGGGACCGACGGAAGCCAGGATGTGACATGTCGGGATGTCTCAGGACGGGCACCCTGGACCGCAGAGACGAATGAGATTAGTCACAGTAACGGGATGGGGAACCCGGCCGGGAGGAAGACAGGAAGGAGTTAGTGGGAGCCAGCTGAGGAGAGAGTGTCCACCAAGTGTGAGAGAGAGGCATGCAATAGAGACCTCCCCGGTCCAGGTAAGGAGAGCAGGGCTAGAGCCCTGGCAAAGCGGGAAGGTAGGTGTGGGCATCGTCAGTGCCCAGGTAAAACTGCAAAACGTGGAAAAAGAATCAGAAAATGGAATCCGAGAAGGCCAGATCAAAGAGCTAGGAGGACTGTGGAATGACAATGTTTCAGAAATCAGGTGGTAGGTTTCAAGGAGACGGTGTCCTATAAGGGTGAGGCCCTAGAATTTAGGCTTAAAATCATTCAATGTTGCAGCAATGGCCTCTCCAAAACTTGAGGTCAAGGGGGAGGTGTTGCTGCTATAACACGGAGAAGACACGGGCGCTAAAACTGCAGCCATTTCCAGAGAAAGTGGGAATTTTATATGTTTTTTTCCTCAACCAGCACGAATCAAGTAAAGCAGTAACTTCCCCTTTTCCCCAAGTCCTCACACTGTCTGGTGTCCCAGCCCATCAGCTGCCGCCTCCTCACAGAACTCCTGCAGCAAAGTGGGTTGTGAGGGTCCCGGGCTACAGGCCAGGTGCCCCTCTCACTCTTTCCTGTCTCACAGCCCATTCCCCCCAAGGCCACTAGGTTAGTATTTAATTGTTAACAGCCTCTCATTCTTTCTTTTCTGTTTTTACCAGCCCATCGTCTGGCTCCTCACGCTCTCGGGCTTTCCTCCCGGTCTCCTCCTGTCTCTGTCTGTCTGTCTGGCTGTCCAAGGAGTCTCCTTTCAGGACCATTTGCTTTCGGCGTGTGCCTCCCCGTGTCCTGCAGCCTGCAGGGTCCTCCTGCCGCCCCTGACTTCAAAGTGAGGGTCTCTCAGGGGCTCGGTGTCCTGCCCCTCCTGATTCAACCCCCTCGCCCGCTGACTCTCTCTTGTTCCCCAGCCCACGTGGATGCACTCGGTCACGGCGCCAGGCTGATTTCTAGCTCGTTCTCCGGATGCAGAAACGGCTTATGTTGCTATGAGCGTACGTCGGTGATGCAATGACATGATGGCCGGTGGACAGCCTGACAGCGCTTCCTGACCCTCCTTCCCCTCCGCAGGGTAGCCGAGCCCGCGGAGGGGAGCTCAGGGGACAGGAGAACGAGGTTCCAGGAAAGGACGTCGGCACTTTGTAAAACTCGGTCAACATTTTGATGGGTTGAAAGCTGACCTTTTTCATGGGCTTGGCTGTGTTCAGACGTCACGTGCCCTGTTTGGCACCCACTCAGACCCTGAACAGCCTCGGTCCTCACGCCGTCCACAGCGCCATCCCTGACGAGCTCGCTCTGCGACTCTCCTTCTACGCTGGACCGCTGCAGCCAGCGGTTTGCAGGACGCACGTTAGCACGCGCGGTAATGTTGCCTGGCATCTCGGCTAATTACTCCAGGTATGTCTTTCTTGACTCTCTAAGTGGACTGGGTTCTACCTTATCTATCTATCTATCTATCTATCTATCTATCTATCTATCTATCTATCTATCTATCTATCTACCTACCTACCTATCTATCTACAATATCTATCTATCTATCTATCTATCTATCTATCTATCTATCTATCTATCTATCTACCTATCTATCTATCATCTATCTCTATTTTTGGTATCCTCTCCCATGATGCCCAGTACATGCTGAGCAATGGTGATATCCAAATTAACTCAATTGTTGGAGTGTGCTTTGTGCTAGAAATAATTCTGTGCAGCTGGACAACAAAGGGAAGAGGAGGTGTGAGCCCAGCTCGGGGAGACGGGTGACAGAGGCTGCTTAGTGTCTGGGACAGCGGTCGGCAAACCGCAGCTTGCGAGCCACATGCGGCTCTTTGGCCAGCTTAGGACTACCCTAATTAAGTTAATAACAATGTACCTATCTAGATAGGTTAAGTTTAAAAAATTTGGCTCTCAAAAAAAATTTCAATCGTTGCACTGTTGGCATTTGGCTCTGCTGACTGATGAGTTTGCCGACCACTGACTGGCCTAGGAGACGCAGGTGTGCCCTCTGTGGCTTTATCTGCTGATGGCACTCTGCTCCGTGTCCAGCATGGACTAATGTGACCGAAGCTGTGCTCACTATTCAGACAAGCGGAAGAGAGACCTCTCTTCTCGCCCTGTACTCTTAGAGGGATTGGTGGGGTCGGGATTCAGGGAAAAGTTTTGACAGGGTTGGGTACAGTGGCCTTAGGGACCCTCACCCTGGGGTCAGCGCCTATCTCCGTTTGCTGTGCTGGGCACGATCGAAGACGTTGGCTGACTTTCTTTAATCAACATGCCAGGTCCTCTCCATCTAACTGGGGGTGTCCTCCGGAACGGTCCTCTTGGGGGACTAAACTTATTCCAGCAATGCTGCCGTGGCTGCACCATGGAAGAATCTAGAAACTTAAAATAATCTTTAGGGCTCAGCTTACTTCATTAACGAGAGGGGGAAAAAATCTTTCTTCTTACAGCCTGACTTACAAAGAAACATTACCTTCATATGTTGATCAATAAAAGCAACCATGTGAACAATGCAGAGTGTGGGCAGACGATGGGGAAGACACTCATGTGGAGTCCGAGCCCTTATTTTGTTTGCCCGCCGTGAGCAAACATGGCACCGCGAGACCTTGTATACAAGGGGGTTATTGAAGAGACAGGCGGCGGATCTCATTGGCAGCATTCTGAACGCGGTAACCGCGAGGGCTGGCTTGCAGTTCTCCACAATGATTTTTAAATGGAGTTTATCTTGCCGTCAAGCCACAGGACCCTGACGCATAAACAGGTCCCCTGTCCATAAGGCACTGGTTTTAGCTTCTGCACTCCACACTTCGTGACACGCCATCCTGTGTTCCAAGAGGGACAGAGGCCAGTTTATACAAACACACCCGGGAAAGCAAAGTAAGAGTGCTGAGACGGTGAGGCAGCCTGGCATTGCCCTTTTCAGAAAAGGGTCGATGGAGGGACCGGTGTCGGGCGGCCTGTGGCTAGCTGCCGGTTACCTAAGGGGTCTTCTGGCTCCTTCACGCGTCTCTGCGACGCAGAACCCGGGACGATGGGTGTCGCCACGGAGAACGTGGGCCTTGCTCTGCTTTTTGGTGGGCATCTCTTACTAGGTAATAAGGGTGGGTCTGGTCTGTCTTCAGAAGTCACAACTGCCCTTACAAAACTTCCTGCCCTTGGCCCTGGCCGGTTGGCTCAGCGGTGGAGCATCGGCCTGGCGTGCGGGGAACCCGGGTTCGATTCCTGGCCAGGGCACATAGGAGAAGCGCCCATTTGCTTCTCCACCCCCCCTCCTTCCTCTCTGTCTCTCTCTTCCCCTCTCGCAGCCAAGGCTCCATTGGAGCAAGGATGGCCCGGGTGCTGGGGATGGCTCCTTGGCCTCTGCCCCAGGCGCTAGAGTGGCTCTGGTCGTGGCAGAGCGACGCCCCGGAGGGGCAGAGCATCGCCCCCTGGTGGGCAGAGCATCGCCCCTGGTGGGCGTGCCGGGTGGATCCCGGTCGGGCGCATGTGGGAGTCTGTCTGACTGTCTCTCCCTGTTTCCAGCTTTGGAAAAATACAAAAACAAACAAACAAACAAACAAAAAAACAAAACTTCCTGCCCTTGTGGCTGTTCTGGGGGAAATGACAAATATGATTTTTATGGTTTTGTTTTTTTATAAGACTTCTTTTATTGGTCGCTTCTGAGCCTTTCTGTGGTTCTGGGTTGAGTAGGGAATTGAGACCTTTGGATATACACATTCGTTCAGCATCTTCATTTCACAGATGACAAAAGGAAGACCTCAAAGGTTAAGCAAGCAAGCAAGCAAACCATCTGTGGCTGCCAGTCTCACCAGGGGAAGCCGATTCCACCGTGCTGAGGTTTGCAAGGCAGTCGATAAGCACCAGGGGGCGGAGGTCCGGAGGTCTTTCCGGAAGGAGGGAGCGGAGATCTCCCTGTCTGGGCCTCTGAGCTGGGCCCGGGTGGCACGGGTGTACCCGGGCGGCACGGGTGTACCGGGTCCCAGGTGGGGGCCACTGCCCCGTTTCCAGTCCCTCCCAAAGCTAGGGCGGTACCTTGTAGTCCATCTGCTCGGAGCAGTTAAACATGTAGACCAGGATGCCCAGCGCTCGGCCCAGGTCCTTGGTGGTCTCCGTCTTGCCCGTCCCTGCAGGTCCTGATGGAGCCCCGCTCATGGTCAGGTGCAGAGACTGGGTGAGGGTGATGTAGCACCTGCAGAACACGGGAGGGCACAGGCGACCGTCAGTGCCACAGGTGGCCAAGGCGCGGCTCTGGCCCCGCCGGGTCCTGGTGAGGTG
Source organism: Saccopteryx leptura (assembly GCF_036850995.1). NCBI lineage: Eukaryota > Metazoa > Chordata > Mammalia > Chiroptera > Emballonuridae > Saccopteryx > Saccopteryx leptura. Next base: position 361,413,405 of record NC_089504.1, on the reverse strand, counting down.
GAGCCGGGAGGCCCCGGGGAGGCCTGACAGAGCTACCGGGCAGGAAACCCCAGCGCCCTCCCCGCCGCCCGCCTCACTCCTGTCTCTGCCCCACAGTGCTGCAGGGACGACTTTCTAAAGGATCATCTGATCACGGTGGGCCCTCCCTGAAGGGGGCTCTCTGCTGGGGCCGCCCGATCTGGCCTCCTGACTTCCCCAGCTCCCTTCTCGGTGCCCCCTCCTCTCAAATACTTGTAGCTACATCTGTGCAAAGTTCTCTGTGTCGCCGTAACCATCTCCGCCCTTCCGAGTCGATTTCTGGCTCTAGGCTGGCCCTGTGCCTTTCACCTCTTCTGGCCTCAGAGACTCTGGGGGGCCCACCACAGCTCTGAACTGCCCAGGAGGAGAGCCAGCCGCCTGGACTGGTGCAATCCTGACTGGGTCTCTTTCCTCCTCACCTCTGTGTCCCGTTTTCTGTCCCCAGGCTGTCCCCCCCCACCGCCACCCGGAGGGGGAGCCCAGGGTTCCTCTCTCTGGGACTGCAGGGCTCCCCAGGACTCAGAGAGTCCAGAAGCGCAAGACTTCGTGGAAATGGAATTCCCACGGAAAACTCAGGAACCTCTCAAAATAAATTCTCAGAACTGGGTGTCGATCTCTTTTTGAACATCTACTGAACGTCTAGTTATCTCCAGAAGAAGCACTTGGAGGGAAACACTAGAATATCTATATATCCATGAATATATTTCCCCCATAAGAACAGAACTCTAGGCTGGAAGAATTTTCTGAGATCAACTAGTCCAACCCCTTTATTTTACAGAGAGGTGGACTGAGGTGCAGGAGAAGAAAGGGGCTGTTCCAAGAGTTCTCGTTACTAAGGCAGGGACAGTGGGGGGCGTTAGCTTAGGCGACGGGAAAAACACGAAGAAAAGGAAGAAACAACACTACTCTCTTCTGCATGATGGGGTGCCATGACGCTCAGGTCCCTGAGCCCACAGAATGCCCTAGTCCTTGGGGACACAGGGCGCCTGCTCTAAGAGTCCATCTGTGGTCTTGTTAGAGTCTCCATTTCTTTCATTGCCTGAGCCAACTGCTCAGATCTGCTTCTGTCTCCTAGCGATGGGGTCAGACATGCGACGTTGGTTTCGGGTGAGGACTCCGGAGTCACACAGACTGACTTCAGATCTTGCCTCTACTACAATATCAAGCGTTCGTGAAACGTGCCCACGTTATGAAACCCAGTGCCTTGAACATATGTTATTGGGGTCCATTCCACAGAATTTTCTGTGTTCAGAGGGATTCAGATAAATGGGCTGCATCAAAGACAACAGCAGTTGTAAGAATGGCAAGGAAGCCCTTAAGAAGAGCGCCTTGTCTAGCTAAATAACCCTAACGCGGATATGGATCGATCTAGTTTAGTTGCTTATTGGGAACACAGAACCTTTAGCTTTGGAAGAGACCTCAGAGGTTTGGCTCTTTAACCTGGCCAACCTCTCTCCCATTACATCCTTTAAATGGGATCGCGTAGCCTTTTGTCCCAGCAGAGCACAGTGTATTATTTTTAGAAGGCAGCCTCTTCCACACCCGGCCAGTCTTAATTGTTTGACAAGCCTTACCAGTATCAGCTAAAGTCTCTCTTGTTTTCTTTGGGCAAATGACTTCTATACACTTTGTTCTTATCTGCTCCACCAGGTTGGTGTGAGGATGAGATAAGAGATAAGAAAAGCCTTGAAAAGAGAAAGCCGATTCACTTTCAAGGTGTTATTTTTGAAGATAATAAATATATAAAATGTAGCTTTTCTTACTTTTTTTTTGATACAGCTATTCACCGGACAGATTAAAGAAAATATCAGAAGACTGTGTCCTGATTTCAGTTGTGAATAGCTTGTGGCTATCCCAGCACTGTGGTCCGGCTAATCTTAGAGCTGGCGGAATCATAATTGGTTTGTATTCACTTTCTATTGCTATGTAAAGAAATTACCACACACAAGTTCGCTTAAAACAACACTCAGATACAACCTTACTTCTGCTGGTCAGAAGTCCAGGTGGCCTCCACTGAGGTTGTCAGAAGGCCAAAATCAAGAGCCCAGTTGACTGGACTCTTATCTGGACTCTCTGAGGAAGAATCTGCTTCCAAGCTCATCTGAGATCTTAGCCCCGGTTCCTGTCGGCTGTAGGACTGAGATCCTCACTGGTTGCTGTTGGCAGCTCCTAGAGGCACTCTGCGTCCTGGCCGATGGCTCCCTCCCTCTTCAAAATCAGCAACGGCATGTCAAATTCTTCTCATGCTTCATCTCTCTCTCTGTCCTCTTAGAAGCTCTGCTTTTAAGGGCTCACATGATTACATTGGGTCCACCTGAATAATTTTCCTTCTGCCCCATTTTAAAGCAAAACACAACCATGGGAATGATATGATCATATTTAAAGTTTATACCCGTACTCAAAGGGCAGGAGATTATACAAGGAAAAGGGCCATTGGGAATCATTAAAATTATACTCAAAATGTAGTTCAATTATCATAACTGAGGCATGAACGTGGATGCAACACCCCAGAGGGTGGCTGGTTCTAGGGACATTGCCAGGATGCGGGGCCTCTTCCTGTTTAAGTTAGCTTGACCTTGACTTCCATCACCTGTCACTGGCATGGTCTGATGAAAATATTCACTTTACTCAATAGTCAAAAAGTTTGCTGAAGAATTAAAAAGGTTAAAGGAAGAAGTAAAATAAAGTATAATAAAATAAGGTGAGTATTAAACTTATCTTGAAATGTATAGAAGCTTCGTAAGTATAAAAGCAATAAAATGGACAATGACAGTAACAAATAATTCCCATGAGAGTGAAATATAATAGCCAATAAGCCCATAAAAATGCTCGGGACTGTGAGTAATTAAGGGCATCCAAATTCAAATGAGAGACAATTTTGACTTATAAAATCAATAACATTTTAACATTATTGTTAATTTTCATAATATTTAAGTAGCATTGTAAAATATTTAATGCTGATGAGGATATTGTGAGATGCACACTCTCATAGACTGCTAGCCAGAATAAGACCACCATCTTTTTCTTCAAGAATAATTTGAAAGTATGTGTCATCTAAAATAGCTTCTTCTTTATTTTAATGAAATTTATTGGGGTGACATTGGTTCACCATTTCTAATTATTCTGTTTCCTGGAATCTTTCCTGGGGGAAGTAATGAGAAATGCAGTAAAAATTTATATATAAGCGAGTTCACGGCAGCTTTCCTTTGAATAGTAAAAGCTTAGCTAGAACTTATATATCCTATAATACAGTGTGTCCGTCAAGTCGTGGTGCACTTCTGACTGGTCACAGGAAAGCAACAAAAGACGATAGAAATGTGAAATCTGCACCAAATAAAAGGAAAACTCCCAGTTTCATACCTATTCAGTGCAGTTCGATGTGGGCTCATGCACAGATTTTTTAGGGCTCCTTAGGTAGCTATCCCGTATAGCCTCTACAGACTCGTCAATGATAGCCTACCAGAATGGGGTTTCTCCACCAAACTGCCAGTTTCCTTCAACTGCTTATCCCACCGAGTCATGTTATTCCTATGTGGTGGCGCTTCGTTATAAACGCGCCAATATTCACGTTGCACTTTGGTCACGGATTCGAGTTTAGCGAGCCACAGAACACACTGAACTTTCCTCTGTACCATCCACATCTTGACTGGCATTGCCGTGGGCTGCTCCGCTGTATACACGGTGTTACGTCATCATCTGCGCATGCGCACATGCTGCCACATCATCCTACAGAAACTGGGAGGGTTTTTCTTTTATTTGGTGCAGATTTCACATTTTTATCATCTTTTGTTGCTTTCCTGTGACCGGTCAAAAGTGTACCATGACTTTATGGACACACTGTATATTACATACATTGTGAGCTCTGTGTAAATAGAAGGTAATCCAGCTATTAGAATGTTTTAGAAGAACACTCAGAGAACAAGCCCATGATGTCGTACGTATCGTGTTACATATAAAAGCAATCGAGGATATTTGATACACAGCATAAAATGACAATTTCTGATTCTCAAAATCCACATGTAGAAGCAAACAGACTAAACATTAACAACAGTTGTCTCTGGGTGACGTATTTTCTTCAGGTACCGATCACTCAGTTTTTCAATGAAGTAGCAGATAAAAACTTTTCTTTTGGTTTTCAAAAGTGTACGATTTTACGAGCAGTGTCCTTGTTCAGCAGAAATGACCTTCCAAGACTCTCGCATCAATTACATCTCACCCCTGGCCGTAGTTGCTGAGAAATTAAGAGGCACTCCGAGTTGATAAGTGGTTGATTAAAACTTGACTTCCCACAGCACAGGGCTGACGGGGGCGTCTGGGTGTGAAGGTGAGGAAAGGGGTGTCCAAAGGTTAGGGAGCAACTGACAAGGATTGCTTTTGTTCAGCCTGAAAAAGCATTTCCATTTAGTTCTTCAACTGAGCATTGTGCCCGAGTCCTGAGCCGAAGGCTGAGCCGTGGTACCTACTTAGGTATTCCGGTCCCATCCGGGCGGCGGGAAACGCTGAAGAAACAGGCGTAATCAGTCAGATGCACTGTAGTGCGGGCGTGTTTCTAATGAATGTTCAAAGGTTGTACGGATCAATTGTCCATTTGATTAATTCCTCCAGCAGGAGAGAATTAAACGCACTTAAGCTACACACCGGCAAGAGCTGAAGGCTCTTTAAAATGTGATTTTTCTGTGTTAAGGCCAATTTTTTTCCCTGTGCAAAACATTTCTCCAGATCATAATGGAAGTCAATGAGAAAATGGAATTTGCCATATAATTATTCACAACATCCTACTTTGTCAGAAAAGCATCTAATGTACAAAACACGGTCGAGGTCCGGATCGTATGCGCTGTTATGTGCAGCAAATCTTTTCCTTTGAGTTCTTGTTTGCATTATTTTGTAGAAGAGGTGATAAGTTCCTATTTGAGAAACAATTCATTGTCAAAGCCTTACCCTTTCCGAAACTCCAACAGGCATTTAGCATTAGAGTACTAGAGACTTCTAAGTTCAAAGGGGATAATTATCTCTTTCAACTCCAGAGCAGGTATAAAGCCCCAGAGAGAAGAAAAGTCTTGTACTTTTTATCAGTTGGAATGAGAAAGTCTGATAGACCCATGGAAAGGAGGGGATGTTCTGAACGGCGTGAAGAAGAGGAGCGCGCTGCCCAAGTCTCAGAAGTCACCTCGCTGCGTTCAGCCCGGGGCTATCTCCTGAGCTCCCGCTCTGTGCCAGACACGGTGCTGGGCCCCAGGCGCAGAGCGGCGAGCAAATCAAAGTCAGTGTTATCACGGGGCACACAGTCTACAGCAAGAGACGGGCACTGATTAAACGGCTCAAATATATAATAGTGTCATTGTTCTGTTCCAAATGATATAAATCCCCCAGCTGTTAGACCATTCTCCAGGGCAGGCAAAAAATATCACGCAGAAGCGGCTCCCACAATCAGACTTCCTCCTCGTTTAGGGAGGTGTCTGCTGAGAGTCACCACAGAGACAAAGGAGGTCCCCACGTGAGGTGGGGATGCCTTCCCTTCAACCAGCACCAAAGGACTCCCTCCAACTGACCGAGCCCAAGGGAAGTCCAAGGAAAACCTTCACGTCTGATCAGCTCTCCTGCCCACAGTGGGTGGGACCCTGGGGGCTCAGAGGCCTGACCTTGCTGAGTCCCTTGCGCTGGACATTTGTAGCACACAGCTTTGAACCCCACGTGATGCTCTGGCCTTGCACGCTTACCCTCCTCGTGCTGTTTAAATTTTTATCCACCGATGCCTTATTTCCCCTCGCGAGAATTAGTGCTCCAACACAAGACATGTTTTAGTCATTCCCAGGGACTACTTCCGCGTCTGGCATGAATTCACTCATAAATGATTTAATACAAATGGCAGAGAACATGGTTCCCTAAAAAAATCTTAAGTTTTTAGGACCCACCGTGCTTTTATCTTTGTATTCCCACAGTGAGAGGCGCCGAGGAAATGTGCCGATTGGTAAGAAGTTAGTACGAGGGACCCTTTTCTGAGCATGGACGCACCCTGAGCTGCTTCTAAGCACTGCTGTCTGTTACCCTTACACACGGTGTGTGGGGTGTGCGTTACTCCCTCCCGCTCATAGATGAGGAAAGCAGCCCTGAGGTCAGGTTTTTCATGGTCAAACAGCTGGCGTGTGGCAGGGTGGGTGTGAGAAGGCAGGTGTGTCTGGCTGCCTAGCGACCCCTCGAAGAGTCACGGCTCATGGATTTGCTCTGTGGGTTGTTCCTCTACTTTCATTTTACATCTGCTGTGTTAGGTCGAGCCCCTCCCCTGCAACTCTGCGAACAGGTGCCACGCGGCCGTGGCCTTGATCCTGGACGGCCGTCGGATGGCCTGAACCAGACAGCGGCTCCCTGTGGCCGGCGGACGCCACTCTCACCTGTCCGTCAAGGGCGTGATCACAAGGCGAGGCGTATTTCCCAGGTACTCATAGGAATACAGAAACTGGGCGTCGCAAATGTTGGCAAAACAGTGTTTGGCCTCATCGTCCCAACGATGCCGCAGCTGGGACAGCCAGAGGAAGGCCTGGGCAGTGTCCACCTGGAGACAGAGTGGGAGAGCAGGTGGATGAAGTGGTGGTCAACGGGTGGCAGGTGGCCCTCAGCCACAGGACCCACGAGGCTCTGGATGACGGGGGTGCCGTCTACCAGTGAAGAGCGCAGCACACGGTGCCTCCCGCAGCACAGAAAGCGTGAGCTGCTCTGCTTGCTCTGTCCTTACGGGGGTTTCAGAAAGTCAGAGCAGGCACCACGATCCTCTGCCGGCTCTCTGGCCAGGGCACACTCTGGGGCACCCGTGTTTCGACCGTATGTGAGCTTCTTCCTAACCCCATAATTAGTGTGCTTACACAAAGGGACCCACCGGAACGCTGGGGACTCACCTTCTGAGCAATGAGCTTGGCCACCACATCCCGGGCGTGCACGTCAGTGGTGCATATGGTCATGATCTTCTGCCGGTCCCCCTTGGAGAGCTGGCCAATCAGCAGCGTGATGAAGGTTTGGAGCTGGGCCACTTGCTTCTTGTAATAGTCCTTCATCGCACGCTCATAGCCTTCCTCCAGCCTGGAAAAGGCGATGCTCACCTCTGTGGTCCACCAGATCTGAGTGCAGGTCAGGGCCACCTGTGGAAGCAAGAGGCACTCAGTAAAGCCACTACCAGGACTGTCTTCAAAGCCAGTCCACTCATCACACCGCAAGGGCTCAGAGTGGAATGGAGTAAGTGACACCAGCCCCCTCCCCCCTCTCCCACCGGCGTGGACTGGGCGAGCACATGGGAAATCCTTGGAGATAGAAAGCGGTTACCACACAGTGGGGACAGCACTTTCTGCTCTTGAAAACACACCATTCGGTTGAGAACAACCAAGGACTTACTCCGGTCAGTGTCAGTGGCTTTCAGACATTGCTACACTGATCACTCCGTTTGCAGCATCTTTCCTGTGCTCGGGAGGGTAACAGCGTGTTGACTGAACATCTCAAGTGTCCTCGGTCTCTGCTCCGTTACTCTGGAACCTCTTGACGTCCAAGGGTTCCAGCTTGGAGAGCCACAGCTGATCATTGGTCCATAATACTTTCACTATGGTTTTATTTCTTAAAACCTATAATGTGTACAGGCCTACTCTTGAAGGTCAAGGTAAACTTGACCAAAATTCAATGTGATAATATGATTTACAATTTTTAGAAATTCAAAATAATAAATGGAAAAAGGAATTCAAATGAGCATTGCTTCTGTTTATTGAGAAAACTTAATATGAAAAATGCATGATTTTGATTATTCATGGTGGAGAATACAGACACACTGATCACCTGTGAGATCATTTGGTTTGGGAGATACTGCTCTAGATGATATCTATTACAACAGTAGGAGGCAACAAACTTTCTTGTCTCAGAATTCCGATTCAGTAAACAAATAATTCTGATTCAGTAAACAAATAATTCCGATTCAGTAAACAAATAATTCTGATGGGCCTGACCAGGTGGTGGCGCAGTTGATAGAGTGTTGGACTTGGACACAGAGGACCCACATTCGAAACCTTGAGGTCACTAGCTTGAGCATGGGGTGGCTGGGTTGAGCAAGGGATCATAGACAGGACTCCCTGGTGGCTGGCTTGAAGCCCAAGGTCACTGTCTTGAGCCCAAGGTCATTGGCTTGAGCAAGGGGTCCATGGCTCAGCTGTGGCCCCCCGGTCAAGGCACATCAGAGAGAGCCTGTACTGAGGTGCTGCAAAGAAGAATTGATGCTTCTTATCTCTCTCCTTTCCTGTCTCTCTGTCCCTATCTGTCCTTCTCTCTGTCTCTCTCTGTCTCTTTGGAAAAAAAAAATCAGTGCTGGTGGGCATTAATCCCTTTGTGGAACAGAGAATCCTGTTGAAGTAAGAAGTACCCTGCCCTAGTTGATCTGTTTTTGCCTTTGGATGTAGACATACTGGATCTTGTTAAAGAAGTTCGTCCTGCACTGTAATCTTGCTGGGATGGTTTGAATGTGTTATGCCAACTGCACTGATGAAAAACACCTCTTCCCCTCGGGCAGCACCAACTTCTCTCTTCTCTCTTCTCACCGCACGACTTCCGCCCACGTCTCCTCCGCTTGCTCTCGCTGCTCAGCGCCCGCAACCTGGCCTCTGCCCGACCGCTCCACGGAAATGGCCTCACCGAGGGCACGGACGTGCCTCAGACTTCCTGTTTAGCTTGGTCTCTGAGAAGTGCCTGGTATAACTGACTTCTCACCTGCAACTAACAGGCCCCCTGCTCTGTTCCCTGATTACCGCTCCCTGGTCTTCCTTCTGCTTGAAAGGTATCACTTCTCATTCTGCTGCACGGCCCCTCCGTGCCACTCGGCCTCTGGGTGACGCTGCAGGCTCTGTTCTCACTCTCACCTCAGTCTGCCTGCTCCCCAGGCACCCTCACCTGCACCTGTGACGACGATGACCACCAAGTAGCCGCCACCCCAACTATACCCACACCAGTCCTTGCTACCAGCAGGGGGAGGCAGGAGGGGGAGGCAGGAGGGGGAGGCAGGAGGGGCACAGGGCAGGAGGGGGAGGCAGGAGGGGCACAGGGCAGGAGGGGCACAGGGCAGGAGGGGGAGGCAGGAGGGGCACAGGGCAGGAGGGGCACAGGGCAGGAGGGGCACAGGGCAGGAGGGGCACAGGGCAGGAGGGGAGGCAGGAGGGGGAGGCAGGAGGGGCACAGAGGCAGGAGGGGCACAGGGCAGGAGGGGGAGGCAGGAGGGGCACAGGGCAGGAGGGGCACAGGGCAGGAGGGGCACAGGGCAGGAGGGACACAGGGTAGGAGGGGGAGGCAGGAGGGGCACAGGGCAGGAGGGGGAGGCAGGAGGGGCACAGGGCAGGAGGGGCACAGGGCAGGAGGGGCACAGGGCAGGAGGGGGAGGCAGGAGGGGCACAGGGTAGGAGGGGCACAGGGCAGGAGGGGCACAGGGCAGGAGGGGCACAGGGCAGGAGGGGAGGCAGGAGGGGGAGGCAGGAGGGGCACAGGGCAGGAGGGGCACAGGGCAGGAGGGGGAGGCAGGAGGGGCACAGGGCAGGAGGAGCACAGGGCAGGAGGGGCACAGGGCAGGAGGGGCACAGGGTAGGAGGGGCACAGGGCAGGAGGGGCACAGGGTAGGAGGGACACAGGGTAGGAGGGGCACAGGGTAGGAGGGGCACAGGGCAGGAGGGGCACAGGGCAGGAGGGGCACAGGGTAGGAGGGGCACAGGGTAGGAGGGGCACAGGGTAGGAGGGGCACAGGGTAGGAGGGACACAGGGTAGGAGGGGCACAGGGCAGGAGGGGCACAGGGCAGGAGGGGCACAGGGTAGGAGGGGCACAGGGCAGGAGGAGCACAGGGCAGGAGGGACACAGGGCAGGAGGGGGAGGCAGGAGGAGCACAGGGCAGGAGGGGCACAGGGCAGGAGGGACACAGGGTAGGAGGGGCACAGGGCAGGAGGGACACAGGGTAGGAGGGGGAGGCAGGAGGAGCACAGGGCAGGAGGGGCACAGGGTAGGAGGGGCACAGGGTAGGAGGAGCACAGGGCAGGAGGGGCACAGGGTAGGAGGGGCACAGGGCAGGAGGGACACAGGGTAGGAGGGGCACAGGGCAGGAGGGACACAGGGTAGGAGGGGCACAGGGCAGGAGGGACACAGGGTAGGAGGGGGAGGCAGGAGGAGCACAGGGTAGGAGGGGCACAGGGCAGGAGGGACACAGGGTAGGAGGGGGAGGCAGGAGGAGCATAGGGCAGGAGGGGAGGCAGGAGGGGGAGGCAGGAGGGGCACAGGGCAGGAGGGGCACAGGGTAGGAGAGGCACAGGGCAGGAGGGGCACAGGGTAGGAGGGGCACAGGGCAGGAGGGACACAGGGTAGGAGGGGGAGGCAGGAGGGGCACAGGGCAGGAGGGGGAGGCAGGAGGGGCACAGGGCAGGAGGGGAGGCAGGAGGGGCACAGGGCAGGAGGGGCACAGGGTAGGAGGGGCACAGGGCAGGAGGGACACAGGGTAGGAGGGGGAGGCAGGAGGGACACAGGGTAGGAGGGGGAGGCAGGAGGAGCACAGGGCAGGAGGGGGAGGCAGGAGGGGCACAGGGCAGGAGGGGAGGCAGGAGGGGGAGGCAGGAGGGGGAGGCAGGAGGGGCACAGGGCAGGAGGGGCACAGGGCAGGAGGGGCACAGGGTAGGAGAGGCACAGGGCAGGAGGGGCACAGGGCAGGAGGGGGAGGCAGGAGGGGCACAGGGCAGGAGGGGAGGCAGGAGGGGGAGGCAGGAGGGGGAGGCAGGAGGGGCACAGGGCAGGAGGGGCACAGGGCAGGAGGGGCACAGGGTAGGAGAGGCACAGGGCAGGAGGGGCACAGGGCAGGAGGGGGAGGCAGGAGGGGCACAGGGCAGGAGGGGAGGCAGGAGGGGCACAGGGCAGGAGGGGCACAGGGTAGGAGGGGCACAGGGCAGGAGGGACACAGGGTAGGAGGGGGAGGCAGGAGGGACACAGGGTAGGAGGGGGAGGCAGGAGGAGCACAGGGCAGGAGGGGGAGGCAGGAGGGGCACAGGGCAGGAGGGGAGGCAGGAGGGGGAGGCAGGAGGGGGAGGCAGGAGGGGCACAGGGCAGGAGGGGCACAGGGCAGGAGGGGCACAGGGTAGGAGAGGCACAGGGCAGGAGGGGCACAGGGCAGGAGGGGCACAGGGCAGGAGGGACACAGGGTAGGAGGGGGAGGCAGGAGGAGCACAGGGCAGGAGGGGGAGGCAGGAGGGACACAGGGCAGGAGGGGGAGGCAGGAGGGGCACAGGGCAGGAGGGGGAGGCAGGAGGGGCACAGGGCAGGAGGGGCACAGGGTAGGAGGGGGAGGCAGGAGGAGCACAGGGCAGGAGGGGCACAGGGCAGGAGGGGGAGGCAGGAGGGGCACAGGGTAGGAGGGGGAGGCAGGAGGAGCACAGGGCAGGAGGGGCACAGGGCAGGAGGGGGAGGCAGGAGAGGCACAGGGCAGGAGGGGCACAGGGCAGGAGGGGCACAGGGCAGGAGGGGGAGGCAGGAGGGGCACAGGGCAGGAGGGGCACAGGGTAGGAGGGGCACAGGGCAGGAGGGGGAGGCAGGAGGGGCACAGGGCAGGAGGAGCACAGGGTAGGAGGGGCACAGGGCAGGAGGGGCACAGGGCAGGAGGGGGAGGCAGGAGGGGCACAGGGCAGGAGGGGGAGGCAGGAGGGGCACAGGGCAGGAGGGGCACAGGGTAGGAGAGGCACAGGGCAGGAGGGGCACAGGGCAGGAGGGGCACAGGGTAGGAGGGGCACAGGGCAGGAGGGGCACAGGGTAGGAGGGGGAGGCAGGAGGGGCACAGGGCAGGAGGGGCACAGGGTAGGAGGGGGAGGCAGGAGGAGCACAGGGCAGGAGGGGCACAGGGTAGGAGGGGCACAGGGCAGGAGGGACACAGGGTAGGAGGGGGAGGCAGGAGGAGCACAGGGCAGGAGGGGGAGGCAGGAGGGACACAGGGTAGGAGGGGCACAGGGCAGGAGGGGCACAGGGTAGGAGGGGGAGGCAGGAGGAGCACAGGGCAGGAGGGGCACAGGGCAGGAGGGGGAGGCAGGAGGGGGAGGCAGGAGGGGCACAGGGTAGGAGGGGGAGGCAGGAGGAGCACAGGGCAGGAGGGGCACAGGGCAGGAGGGGGAGGCAGGAGAGGCACAGGGCAGGAGGGGGAGGCAGGAGAGGCACAGGGCAGGAGGGGGAGGCAGGAGGGGCACAGGGCAGGAGGGACACAGGGCAGGAGGGGGAGGCAGGAGGGGCACAGGGCAGGAGGGGCACAGGGCAGGAGGGGGAGGCAGGAGGGGCACAGGGCAGGAGGGGGAGGCAGGAGGGGCACAGGGTAGGAGGGGGAGGCAGGAGGGGCACAGGGCAGGAGGGGGAGGCAGGAGGGGCACAGGGCAGGAGGGGCACAGGGTAGGAGGGGCACAGGGCAGGAGGGGGAGGCAGGAGGAGCACAGGGTAGGAGGGGGAGGCAGGAGGAGCACAGGGTATGAGGGGGAGGCAGGAGGGACACAGGGTAGGAGGGGGAGGCAGGAGGAGCACAGGGTAGGAGGGGGAGGCAGGAGGAGCACAGGGTAGGAGGGGGAGGCAGGAGGGACACAGGGTAGGAGGGGGAGGCAGGAGGAGCACAGGGTAGGAGGGGGAGGCAGGAGGGACACAGGGTAGGAGGGGGAGGCAGGAGGAGCACAGGGTAGGAGGGGGAGGCAGGAGGGACACAGGGTAGGAGGGGGAGGCAGGAGGAGCACAGGGTAGGAGGGGCAGGCAGGAGGAGCACAGGGTAGGAGGGGGAGGAAGGAGGAGCACAGGGCAGGAGGGGCACAGGGTAGGAGGGGGAGGCAGGAGGAGCACAGGGCAGGAGGGGGAGGCAGGAGGGGCACAGGGCAGGAGGGGCACAGGGTAGGAGGGGCACAGGGCAGGAGGGACACAGGGTAGGAGGGGGAGGCAGGAGGAGCACAGGGCAGGAGGGGGAGGCAGGAGGGGCACAGGGCAGGAGGGGCACAGGGTAGGAGGGGCACAGGGCAGGAGGGACACAGGGTAGGAGGGGGAGGCAGGAGGAGCACAGGGCAGGAGGGGGAGGCAGGAGGGACACCGGGTAGGAGGGGCACAGGGCAGGAGGGGCACAGGGTAGGAGGGGGAGGCAGGAGGAGCACAGGGTAGGAGGGGGAGGCAGGAGGAGCACAGGGCAGGAGGGGCACAGGGCAGGAGGGGGAGGCAGGAGGGGCACAGGGCAGGAGGGGCACAGGGCAGGAGGGGCACAGGGCAGGAGGGGCACAGGGCACCCAGGGTCATTTAAAAACATTCCCATTAGTTGTCCCCTCTCTCGTTACCCTCCCGAGAACCGGGACTCAGACATGACTTAGAACCAAGTCGGACTCCCTCACATGGTTTATAGAACTGGCTTCAAGTTCCCTCTCCAGACCCAACTGCTGCCTCCTGTTCCCTCCGCCCCTTATTCTGGCATCAACCACAGGACTCAGTTTCCCTCCATTTATTAAACACATGCTCTCCCTTGCTTCCGAGATTTTTCCCATGCTGCCCTCCGTGCTTGGGTCCTCTTTCCCTCCATCTTTCCCTCCATCATCTCTTTCCCTCCATCTTTACCTTGCCAACTCCTCCTTCAGATCTCCACTTAGCTCTCACAGGTTCAGGGAGGTGGTGTCCAGACCACACTGCCTCGTCTCTGCTCCCAGACGGCCCTGAGCCCCTTTACTGTCACACCGAGGTCTCTTCGTAAGGAACGCCAGTCTGTGAACTGCGGCAGGGCGGGCCTTGTGTCCTGTTCCCTCCCGGTGTCTCCTGCACTAGCAAAGAGCTAGGCACAAGGTCGTCCGGGTCGACGCGCTGCACTGTTTAGATTGACTCTCTACTGTCACCAATGAGGGTAAAAACAAACGTCTTCCCAGGTTACGGCTGAATTAGGTCACGGCTGACAACCCGCTCACTCCCTCTCGCTGACCCCTGGCAGACCAGCTTCTCCTGACTGTGCAGGGGACGGTGAGGTTGACGTCTGGCAGCCCCTGCAGGCTGAATGAGGTCACTGAGAGAGAGAGCCTGGTGGCGGATGGGGACCCGCCGAGGTCCCGGCCGGGAGCCTACCTGAGCGGGATAGTCAAAGAGCCACTGTCCCCTCGGCTTCTCCTCATAGGCAGCCACACCCTCTGTCATCTCCTGCCTGACGGTGGCCTTCATATGAGCCAGCACGTGGTTCAACCATATTTCCACCTGAAGGAAAAACTCCGGATTAGACCCTGGGTTCCTAAGAGGATACAATTGGTAAAACACGTTTCACTTCCACTCGGCCTGAGGGAGTGAAGGAAACAGACCATGATCTACAACCCCCAGGGGCTGTCAGAGGCGCAGGGGACATTTCACCGCTATGACCCAGGGTGGTGATAGGTCAGAAGCAGGCTCAGCCAACAGCGGGTAGACGTGCCAATCTGGAACACCCAGGACAGCAGCGGGTTAAGGGGACTGGGCGGGGGTGGAGGGGCCACCGTCCAGAGTTCAACCAGGACATCCTAGTCTGGATTCTCGTGACCTTGTTCGCGCTGAGCACGGAGAGGGAGGGCCGGGCTCTGATTCCAGCTGCGTGCTTCCTGGGGCTACAAAGAACTCGTTCCGAAGGAAGCCCTAGGGCTCCTCCCACAAAACTGAGAATGTCTGCTTGTTTTCAGCACTGGAATTGCTTTCCAAGATACAAGGGGACGAGGGTGGGACTCGACAAAAGAACATTTCCCCCAGGTGCCCCTGAACTAGATTAGAATCCCCAGGGACCAGCCTTTGTTGGATTATGCAGGACAATGAACAAAGGAGGGCTTATGTCTTCACGGTGATGGTGAAGGACCGGAAGGAGGTTTAAGGAGAGAATTAGCCATGTTTTGCCTTTTTTTTTTAATTATACAGAGGAGGTTTGGAGGTAGTTGTTCTCGGAGCCGGGGGGTGGGGGGGAGCTGGCTCCCCAAGGGGCAGGGCTGTGGGAGGTGATGAACCTGGTGCACCTCTGTCAGAGGAGTGGCCTTTCTGGAGAGTGGTTGGGGTTAAAGGTACTTTGTCATGGGGACGATGCCCGTGTTTCTGCTTCCCTGGGGGGTGCTCCGGGCGAGGTCACGCTCAAGCCCCCCGGCACCGCCACTCATTTCCAGCCCTTTTCTTATCGACTCGGGCGGGTGTTCTGTGCACTCTATTCCTCTCTCCCAGGTCTTTGGTTAAAGGAGACAGACGGACATCGACACGTGTCCTTCCCGGGGAGAGGAGAGCGGCCCAGGAGCTGCTCCCGTGTCAGATGGAGTCAACGGGAGCCGGAGGACCCGGGGTCCAGAGAGCGGATCTGTTCCAGGGTCAGAGACGCCCCCCTGCAGGGTGACGCGGACTGTCCGAATGTGGACGCCTGGGAGAGGAAGGCTCACGGAGACGGGGGCGTGGACGTCACCTGCCCGCTGCAGTCGCAGGGCGTGCGGAAGGCCACGTACTCGTCCTCCTTGCTGAACATGCCGAGACTGATCTTGGAAGGGGCCCCGCTGGTGTCCGGCTGGAACTACATCTTGGCCACATTGTCGAAGAGCTTGGGCAGGTGGCGCTGAACCTGCGGAGGAAGAACCCCGTCAGAGGGCGAGGGCGCGTCCAGCATGTGACCTGTCAGTGCTGCTGAGATTCGAGCGCTGGGTACCGGACACTCGGAAGGAAGCTTGTGGGGACGACGGCGACGTGAGGACGGGAACTGATCGGGCAGCAGTGGCCACAGGAACAGAACGCTGGTGGGAATGATGTGTCTGCTACGGACGCATGAAGCCACCAACTTTCTGTTAATTTCTGCATGACCTACTATGGGTGGGAACCGATTGGAGGAAAAGAAGGAAGTGGTTCACTCATAAACCCTCTTCCTGAGAAAACACTCCCGTGTGGCAGAAGGAAGGTCCAGCATCGTCGGCAGAGAAATGCCAGCACTCCTGAATCTGGAGCCGGCGGGAGAGGCCCCCAGCTGCCGGGAGCGCTGTGGGATAGCACGGCCACATCTGGAGGCTCAGAGCAGGGGCTGGCTCTGCACCCCAGGCAGCGGGGCTGGGCGCTGGCTCCTCCCTCGCACGCCATCTCCCCGGGGACGCCCCGGCCACTTCTCTAGCAGGACGCTGGACAGCGCCACACTGGGTCCCTCCGGAGGTGAGGGGAACAGCAGGCGGCAGAAGAAACAACGAGCAGAGAAAACTGTCCTCTGATTGAGGGGGTTTGAAGGATGCTGGTACCCTGACCAGAGTGCTACATATACAACCATCAGCTCTCTAGCAGAAGAGAGGAGATGAGATGAAAACTTTTGAGTATTTAGGTAAAACTGTGATGGTATTCAAGATCGTGGTGACTTGGGACAAACATCTTGATGGAATGGACCTTTATTTATCCAAAAACAAATAATGGATCAAACAAACAAACAAATAAACAAACAAATAATATGGGACCTAAGAAATTATCCTGCAGCTTTAAAAAAGGAGAAAACAGGACACAAAATATACAGTAAGGGTGTGTGCTGTGTAGGAAGCTTCAATGAAGGAAACAGAAGTAATTATGAAAAAGATCACCTAGTATTGATTTCAAATAACTAAAAGAATCATGAGCTCCATAAACGCGGAGGTAAAAGATGAGATGAGATGGGAGAGGCGGAAAAATAAAGAAACTAGCCAATGACACAGCAAATTCGTAACACAGTGAGCAATGCTAAAGGGTGGTTAACACTGGCAAATAAAATCAGGGGGATAAACTTGAGAAATTACTGCAGAATGCCAAGGAAGAGGACTGAGAGATAAAAGTATGTATGAAAATGTATAAATACTTGAACATAGGTATGAATATATAAAGGTGATAGCACAGAGAGAACAGAATCTCAGCTGCAGAAATACAATGAACCCCAGGAAAAAATTCAGCTGGGTAAACGGGATAAAAATATGAAAAACTTACTGGAAGAAAACTTTTTCAAAATAATGAAAGCTTTGGTTTCCAGGTAGAAAAAAACCCACCTCATTATGTGTTGAAAAATATTAATAAAATAAGTAACTAAAACATACACAAATTTCCTAAAATTAAAATGTAATCTTTTTTTAGCGAGAGAGGAAGGAAGAGAAGGAGAGAGAGAGAAACATCGATTTGCTGTTCCACTTATTTGTGCATTCATCGGCTGATTCCTGCATGTGCTCTGACCCGGGATCGAACCTGCAACCTTGGCGTAGGGGGACATAACACTTGAACCAACTGAGCTAACCAGCCAGTGTTTAAAATTTAATTTAAAATTTGATCTCTTAGCAATCCAAATAGAAAGAAATTAGGCTATCTAGAAAGGTGAAAAAAATATAGCAGGCAGGCAGGCTGGCCTCAGATGACTTTTCCGTGACGAGAAACAGCAGAGCTAAGCCTGCAGGAACTTGAGGGAAATTTGCCGGCGTCTCATGAATTCCAAACCCAACCATTCAATCACTCACGTGAGGAGACTAGAGAGGCACAGACGGAGAAGGCACTGAGAATTATTCTGAGAAGGCACTGTGATGCCTTCTCTCTAGGGGCGGGCGGTGTGGGAAAGCACTTAGAGAGGGACTCAAGCCACATGAGAAAGAAACATAAATAAATATTTAAGAATGAGTATATACCATGTATAAAAGGTATAAAAAGTCTGTGATCTTTGACCCCCTCCTATGCGTAGAATTAATGAACACACAGTTACAAAACAGAATGCTAACATGATAAATATTTCAGCTCCGCTGTGCTGAGCTACTTGTGAAATATTTTAATCTGCATGAAAAAGAGGGAAAATGAAAGGATATAGCTAGCTATTATGATGAATACTTCAGTACTCATCTCCTCAGTGCTTCCTTCTTACCAACAAACACGCAATTTCACTAAGTTAGAAAGTTAATGACGATTTTGCGTGGTTGCCACCTTTTGGCTCCGTGGGAGAAGCTCTCGCCCGTCACCTGTGGTGAACACAGGCTGGTTAGCTCAGTTGGTTAGAGTGTTAGGTCCTTAAATGTCAAAAGGATACAACTGCTATGGAGAAAAAGACAGCACAACCCCCAAGAAGACAGATCATTTACCCTTTGTCCCAGCCATCTGACTTCTAGGAATTGACCTGGAAGGTCAACCTCCAAGAATATAAGTCTCAGAGTCATTCAGTGTTGCCATTATTTGTAATGGTAAGGTATTATAAACAGCTCAGGGCCAGACTGGGGTGGATCGGTCCCCAGGGTATGGTGCAGATGTCAAAATAAAGAGGGAGACAGCTCTGAATCGATATGGAGACTTACGGGGTGACTTCCAGGATACACAACTAAGTGAAAAAAGCACGGTTACTCCTGTGTAGGGAAGACAGGGAAATAAGAAAACAGGTGTGTTTAAATGTAACGGTGCAGCTGTGGGGGTAACAGGGAGGTGGCGATGTCATGGAAGGAACCAGGTCAGGAGTGACACCATGCATCTTTTTGCATAGCTAGACTTTTAGAATTCCACATATTCAAACAATCCCATAAACAAGAATGGGAAGGCCTTAAAACGGAAAGTAAAGAGAACCCAATTATATCCTTCAAAGGGATCGGAAAGTCACGCTGAAGGAGAAAGTTACTCATCCAAGCCACTGAGTATTTGACCGTATGCCCTCGGGAATGTAGGGAGCAAACTAAGACTGTGGACAAGTCCTGAACTCTTCTGTGGGTGGAAGGGAGGAAAGCTAACGGAGGATACAGTAGTGACGTCATCCCTCCCTCTAGCCAATCATGGTGAGACTCAGACTCCCGGTCTATAACAGCAGTTCTCACAGTGTGGTCCACCAGACCAGCGACAGTACTTGGGAAGTCCTTAGAAATGCAAATCATACCTAGTGAATCAGACCTAGGCATCCGTATTTTAACAAGCCTTCGGGTGATTCCGACCCACTCTCCAGTTGGAGAATCACCAACTGTGGCTATGAATACCAACAGTGCTACAATCAGTTACTTCAATGTATAAAAATCTTGTAACACTGTAGGTTTCTTCTGTGTTACAGATGAGAAAAGTTTGTTTCAAAGAAGCAACAGGCACAAACTATGTGGCTAATAAGGGTCTAGGACAGGTGATGGAACCCCAGATTTGGGGCTTTTCATACACACTATTTCCGTTAAACTACCCCAAGGTCGAGTTAATACAACTTCCATCTTACCTCCCCATGGAAATGGGAAGCTATAACTTCCCCTAAAGGCTTAGCCCGTTCCACTTTGCCACTTTCAAAGCTTCTCCAGATGTATATACTTTAGGGAGTAAGAGTGACTGAGGGGTTGTGGGCACTCTGAGAAGCAGTCATGATGTGAATGAAGAAGTTAGGGGTGATGCGGGCGGCCACACAGGATGGCCCCACAGGATGGCCACCCACACAGGATGGCCACCCACACAGGATGGCCACCCACAGAGGGCGGCCACACAGGATGGCCATCCACACAGGGTGGCCCCACAGGATGGCCACCCACACAGGGCGGCCCCACAGGACAGCCACACAGGATGGCCACCCACACAGGGGGCCACACAGGACAGCCACACAGGGTGGCAGTGTGCACACTGCCGGAGGGAGGACGCATCACGGGAAACCCGAGACTCTCTTGCTAGGAGCCCCTCAGCCCTTCTGGATGTTTCTACAAGCGTTTCCCTGGCTTACCTGCTGCGGAGCCGTGCTGTTGGAGAGGATATCTAACAGGTCGGAGGAGGAGAGAAAGTAAAACCTGGGGAAGGCCAGCCTTTTGGTATCCAGGTACTCCGCCAGGGCCTTCTCACACAGGTGCAGTCTGAGAGCACAAACACAGAGCGTCCCGAGTCACCACCTCCATGCAGAAATGTGCAATCTACAGAATACATGCAGAAAGCAGGCAGGGGCATTTGCAAACATACACACTGATACATTTCCACATGAGTAAACACCTGTGACAGCACCCCATCCTACCCAATAGGCTAACGAAGGCACACAGGTCGACACAGATACCGGCTCCCCTGGGTCCCGATCTGGGAAACAGCAGGGACAGAGGAAATAGCTCCTCCTTCCTTACGAGAGGGACGGCAAGCAGAGCTTACCTGCTCTGAATATCTTCCAGTCTTTCAGAGAGACCCGCTCTGTTGGTGGATTCCACTACATGTGGAGTTTTCTGAGCACCGTGAGCCAGCTCTTTAAAGTCAGCGTCGATGCCTTCAAATCTCTCAGAATCCTGCAAATAAAAATGTGCTGAAAACTAACTACCACTCCCCGCAATTCCAAGAAGTGCTCCTTACGTAGCAAGTCAAAACAAAAACCCATTTTTATGTTGTCCTGAGATTCAAACAAGGAACTCTCCTTAGCTGAAAACAGCAGTGCCCAAACATGTTGGTCTTAAAACCCCTTTACATTCTAGAACAACTGCTGCAGGTACTATCACATCTACCGGTGTATCTTCTGTATTAGAGACTAGAAAAACTTCCAAGTTGAGAAAATTTAGACATACTTCATTTAAAAAGTAACAATATTAAATGTATTAGTTAACATAGTAACATCTACTTATCTAAAACAATTCTATTTTCCAAAACAAAATAACTTAAGAGAAAAAAAGCATTGCTGTACTTTTTTTAAAATCTAATTTCTTTCATGTCACCTCTGACCTAGAAAATGGCCAGATTCTCATCTCTGCTTCTCCATGTCATCGGTTGTGAGGTCACATGTCACAGAGCCACTGGGAGGCTCCGCTGTAAACTTGTGGAAGAATGAGTACCAGAAAAGGCAAAGGACATTTTAGCTTTGTATTAAGATAAGTTTGACCTTGAGACTCCCCTGAAGAGATCTTGGGGACCCCTCAGGGGTCCCCGAATAACATATTTAGAGCTGTTGGCATTAAACTCATAATTAATGTCCAAGTCAGGTAGGTAGTGGATTAAATTTTTTTTTTTCTGGGTCCATGCAAAAGTTTCTACTCTCACCAAGCTAAGTTTTTCCTCAGCAAATGTGAATTAGATGTCAAAGTGAATTAGATAGCATTGTTTTCCCCAAACATACACACCCCCACCGGGTTGCTGAAATGCTTGAGACAATTATCTATAATATGCAAAGCCCTTTAGCCCCATGCCTGGCACCTGCTAAGAGTGCTGTTGTTATTACACAACAACCGTAATGGTCTGTGCTATGTGTCCTATCTTAATTAACTCCCAGAAGAGGGTATTAGTATTAGTTCCAAATTACATATGAGGAAACCAGGGGAGAAAGAAGTTCAGTAACTGGCCCAGGGTCCACAGCTACAAGTGGGCTATTTAATACCCAAGCCCACCCCAGTGGCTCCAGTCCGCTCCAGACCTCTCTCCTAGAAAGGTTTAAAAACAACAGGGCAGGATAAAGTAAATTACGATTCCTCCAGGACATATTTTGCTCCCATTAAAGATGAAAAAGTATCAAGGTTATAGGAGCACAGGAAATAATCTGGCATAAATGTTAGAATGAGAAAAGCTGAAGGAAAAATTATAACTTTTACTGAGAACAATTATGTGGAAATATGTATATACGTGAACCAAAGTTGGGAAATAATTCATAATGAATGCAAACAGTTACTAGTCAGGGAGTAGGATTATGACTAATTTTGTTGTTTTGAAATGGTCTCCGTTACTGCATTGCCGATACAAAGAAAATTAATGTCTATTTACATATTTTAACACAAACCTACCTGGAGAAGTTAATGATGCTAATTCTTTATTATGTTTAATTGAAAGTTCTCATATGCTTCCGATGATGATGTCGCTACAAAAATCTCCACAAAGGTCTCCTCCCCCGGGTCCCCTGCCTCCTTCTAATTAAACCAGCTCCTCTCCCATCACTCATGTTGGAGATAAATAAAATCTGGCTTGTCCAATTTGGCTTAATGACCACAGCCACAACAGAACTGTTTTCCGTTATGTTTCATTCCAAGTGGACAACCTTGAATCTGCATTATTACATTACATACGCTTCTGTGGGATGAGCTGGAAAAATACGGGGCTCTAATAAAATGTGCTTTAACTTTTAAGCAAGGTCTGAACAACATGTTAATGTTTTGCCATCAAACTGATTTGTAAGCAAAGAACCTGCTGTGCTCAAGGGATACAGAAAATGTCTGCAAAAAAAAAAAAAAATTGTTGTAAAATAAATCAGAGTCCACTGAGAGGGAGGCGAGCTAATGGAACAACAATTAAGACAAGAGGCAATCAACCCCGGGGCAGGCAGCGGTGAGCACAGACATTGGAGAGGCGCGACGGTGTTCTCTGTTTAACTGGAGACTGGTGTTTAGCACCTGGTCCAGGCCAGTGGCATACAGAGTGGCACACTGCTGAGAAGGAACTCGAATTTGCCTGAAAAAGAGTGCTCCCTTTCTGGTCTATACCCATGTTGTAATTATCTGTGGGGCAACCCATGAGTAACTCATCCCAAACTGCAGTAGTCATATTTTTCTCTCCTTTCTTGTGTTTACCTTTTTTTTTAAACTTAAGTGAGAGCAGGGGAAGCAGAGGGACAACAGACTCCTGCATGTGCCCCGATTGGGATCCACCAGGTAAGCCTATTAGGGGGCGATGCTTTGCCCATTTGGGGTGTTGCTCTGTTGCTTGGCAACTGAGCTATTTTTAGCACCTGACAGGGAGGCCATGGAGCCATCCTCAGTGCCTGGGGCCAACTCACTTGAACCTATCAAGCTATGATTGTGGGAGGAGAGAAGAGAAAAAGAAAGAGAAAGGGGACGGGGACGGGTAGAGAAGCAGATGGGCGCTTCTCCTGTGTGCCCTGACCGGGAATCGAACCTGAGACCTCCATATGCTAGCAGACGCTCTACTACTGAGCCAGCTGGTCAGGGCTCTCATTTTTACTTTTTAAAAAACAGGTCCCCTTTCTTCTCCCAGCCATCTACGAACAAACTGGTTAGTGTGCATTTCACCTTCCCTCCTCTCCTCTGCCTGACTTTTTGGTGGCTTGTAAGGTCATGCTTGTTGGGGGTGCCTTTGAGTGAAGCCAGGGCAGGTGAGCAGAAAAGGAAAGGTCTAGAGGATTCAGGAAGTGGGAGCTCTCGCCTGGACTCAGGTGAATAAACAGAGCGTGGGATTTCCCTAGCAGGTACCTGGGGCAGCTGAGCCCGGACGTCTTCCGAGCCCATGAATATGCTCTCCAGATGAGACCAGGCCCGCTGCACATCAAACCACAGGGAGATGACCACGTCGGCCGTGGACAGCTTCTTCTGCCAGCCGGACACTTCCTCCAGGAAGAAAGCTACGTGCTTGGATGTCATCAGGCTCTGGATCTGGACCTGGCTGTCCTCCAGAGCCTCGACGAGGTCCTCGTCCGACCGCAGCAGAGGGACGAGGGTGCGCGGGTGGGGCTCGTGCTGGAACTCCATGCTGGCCCAGGTGGCCTGCAGCTCCTGTAAGATCTTCTCCGTCCCCATCTCCTTCACAGCTCTGTCCACCACGCCCCGGACCTCGTCCTCGAAGCGGTGCAGCTGGAGCCGCAGAAGCTGGGCCAGGGTGGTGCCCTCCCCCACGGCGAAGCTGGTGCCCGTGGCCCGCATCAGCTGCCCCCAGTGCCGCTCCCGGAGGGCCGGGTTCTGCAGCACGGCCACCGCCCGCAGGGAGCTCAGGGTGTCCGTCACGGTGCTCTGCAGGCCTGCGAACGCGTCCCAGGCCCGGACCTCCTTGTCGAGGTTACGGAGACACCTGGCAAACCGTCTGCACTCCAGGTCCAAGGCCTCCACGTTGATGTCCTTCCACGGGGTGGTCTCCCAGGCACGGATGGTGGAGGTCACCATGCCAACGGTGTCCCAGAGCTCCTTCAGCTGGCAGACCTCCTTCCTGCATTGCCTCAGCTGCTTGCAGTCGGGGACACTGACCTCAAACAAGCTGGCAGAGTCACAGAGGGAGGCCAAGGCGGATTCCATCTGCTGGATCTCCCGGTGCCGGGCGTCCAGCACTGGGTAAGGGTCAGTGCTGTCGAACCTGCAAAACACAACGTGTTCGCTTTTCAGTAGAGCAGGCAGGCACGCATGTCCTAGCACCGCCAGAGTGACAGCAGCTCGAAGGTTCCAGTGCTGGGTATCTGAGCAAACAGCGGTGACTCCCGCCGAAACCTGGGCGGGAAATGAAGGACAATCAGGGTAGTGGAGTGGAGCGGGGTGAGCGCAGCCCGTTGGAGGAAAGGCAGTTCGAGGGGAATATCCTGCTAGAACCCTTTCTTCACCCGTGAGAGGATGAAAATACTTCTCTCGCTGGGGACTTCCCCCGACGTCCCCGTCGGGTGTAGAGCGGGACTTCCCCCGACGTCCCCGTCGGGTGTAGAGGCGGGACTTCCCCCGACGTCCCCGTCGGGTGTAGAGGCGGGACTTCCCCCGACGTCCCCGTCGGGTGTAGAGGCGGGACTTCCCCCGACGTCCCCGTCGGGTGTAGAGCGGGACTTCCCCCGACGTCCCCGTCGGGTGTAGAGCGGGACTTCCCCCGACGTCCCCGTCGGGTGTAGAGGCGGGACTTCCCCCGACGTCCCCGTCGGGTGTAGAGGCGGGACTTCCCCCGACGTCCCCGTCGGGTGTAGAGGCGGGACTTCCCCCGACGTCCCCGTCGGGTGTGGAGGCGGGACTTCCCCCGATGTCCCCGTCGGGTGTGGAGGCGGGACTTCCCCCGACGTCCCCGTCGGGTGTAGAGGCGGGACTTCCCCCGACGTCCCCGTCGGGTGTAGAGCGGGACTTCCCCCGACGTCCCCATTGGGTGTAGATAGGACGCCCCTCGGTTCAGCCCTCTTCGAGGCTCCCCACTTGTTGGCTTCACGCCACTTCACACACAAGACCCTTGTCTTGTTACTGTAGATGACATAAAGCCAAAACTCCTTCCAGGAGCATTTTACAAGTGGTACGAGGTCTTTTGAAGTGAGAGAGCCGGCACTAGCGCCCGAGCCTGGCCCAGCCCGGCGCTGCCACCTCTGGGCCGGGCCCTCCGTCCAGCTGCACATCAGAACCTCCTGGAAATGCTGGCTGAACTCCATGCTCGGGCTGCCCCCCCATCCAGTGAAATCAGAATCTTTAGGGGTGGGACCTCGGGAAGGGCATCATTTTTCAAGCTCCCGGGGAAGGTCCAATGGGCCAGGTTGGTGTCATTGTCTCAGGGCCCGCATCGCCTTCGAGCAACATCACCTCCGAGTTTGAGAACCACCTGAAGGTGGAACACCGAGCCCTTCCCGGGGCTCCACGCAGTCCCCGTGCGCCTCAGGGTGGGCTCCCGGCCTCTCCTGTCCCTCTGCCAGGCGGCCCTTGACGGGCCCCTTCACCCTGTGGCTGGCTCCCTCCTGCATCCAGGGGCAGCCTCTGGGGTGGTTCACATTCTCTTTTTTTCATTTTGACAGAAACAGAGAGTCAGAGAGAAGGACAGACAGACAGGAAGGGAGAGAAGTGAGAAGCATCAATTCTTTGTTGCGGTTCCTTAGTTGCTCATTGATTGCTTTCTCATATGTGCCTTGACGGGGAGGCTACAGCAGACCGAGTGACCCCTTGCTCAAGCCAGTGACTTTGGGCTCAAGTTAGTGACCTTTGGCTCAAGCCAACGACCAAGGGGTCAGGTCTATGACCCCTTGTTCAAGCCAGAGACCCTTCGCTCAAGATGGTGAGCCCGTAGTCAAGTCAGATGAACCCGCGCTCAAGCCGGCGATCTCGGGGCTTCGAACCTGGGTCCTCCGCGTCCCAGTCCAATGCTCTATCCACTGCGCCACTGCCTGGTCAGGCTGGTTCATATTTTCTCATCTCTTCTCTCTGATGCATAAGACACACACCCACCGCTCCTGATCCTGACCGGTGTTAACCTACTCGACGTGACCCCTCAGACTTGCGTTTCTGGTACAGCCCCCACTCCGGCAGCAGAACTGAACATGCAAAGGAACCCATGTGGGCAGATGACGTCTCCTTGGTCAGGAGAGCCCAGAACCTGTGTGTTCCAGGAGTCTCATCTTTCTCCCCTACGTTCCCCGCAACCACTTCTCCCATCACTGGTCGTGGGCTTTCTTGTTTCTGGGGCTTGCAGGCTTCGATATCGGGGATCCTGTGACGTAAGGGTGAAGACTAGGTCCCTGTAAAGTCAGAACAGCGCCTCATAGGGTCCAGCATCAAGGTGAAAGTTCAGAGGGAGTGAGTGTGTGTGTGTGTGCGCGCGCACGCGTGCACGTGCAGGCGTGTGTGTGCAGGAGGGACATGCATGCACAGTAGCTGGTGGGAGAGGGAGCAGAGGTTCAGAGGAAGAGGGTGGCGGACAAGCTCTTGCTCCTGAACGGCCTCTTCTCTCGGTTGTCTTCGGAAACATTCACATTCTACTGGGCGGATGGGAAATAATCCTAACTAAAGCTATTTACCCAAACTGCTCACCTCTTAAGCCTAATGATCACACAACACGGTCACAGTCACGCACACACCCCATTAAATTAGTGTCAGATTAGCTCTGATGCTTGCTCCGCTGGACTCTCATTTGTTCAGTCGACATAGTTTTTGGCCCCCGTGCCACCACGGCAGGTTTGTGTTTTACGAGAATGAGACTGAACATCGCCGTCCTTCTTGACTACGCTCTGGTTCCCCACTGTTTCAGAACAGAGCGCGAGGTTGGGGTTCCCTGAGTGCTCCAGGGCCCTCTGGCTACCCGGGCAAGGAGCCGTCTCCCCTATAAGACCAATAAAAAGACCTAGAAGAAAAGGAAGATAACGTCCTCACGGCCAGTGGTCCAGCAGGAAGGATCGTCACGTCGTCCATCAATGGTCCTTTGGCTCTCTCCTCATTTCCAAAGACTAACTGTGGGAGTGTGTATGCTCCACCTTTTATCTTCCCTAGAGTGAAACTGAAATGGGAACTTAGCCTGTTGGTGTGAGCACAAAAACCTATCAGACATTTTGTTTAACTTAAATGGACTATATAATTCAGGAATAATTTATTAGGTAAGATAAGAACAATTCACATGTTTGGGACTGTACCCAGGAGATAACAAATGATCTTTCAGACCATTTTTTTTTCTTCCACTCAGCACATATGAACATTCTTAATTGGTATTGGTTCTGGCCCTGGCTGGCTAGCTCAGCGGTAGACCATTGGCCCGGCATGTGGAAGTCCTGGGTTTGATTCCCAGCCAGGGCACACAGGAGAAACGCCTATCTGCTTCTCCATCCTTCCCTCTCTCCTTCCTCTCTGTCTCTGTCTTCCCCTCCTGCAGCCAAGGCTCCATTGGAGCAAAGTTGGCCCGGGTGCTGAGGATGGCTCCATGGCCTCTGCCTCAGGCACTAGAATGGCTCTGGTTGCAATGAAGCAACACCCCAGATGGGCAGAGCATCGCCCCCTGGTGGGCATGCCGGGTGGATCCCGGTCGGGCGCATGCGGGAGTCTGTCTGACTGCCTCCCCACTTCTAACTTTGGGAAAAAAAAAATTGGTCTTGGCTCCTCAGTTATTTGTGAGAGGTGATCATTTGTCAAACCAATCCCAAACTTCATCTATCCTGTGGCGTAGTTTTTGTTTATGGTTTCAATCTGTGGACAGTCATTTCCTGTAGCTGAGCCCCAATAAACGTTAATTTGGCCTAAGTAATGCAAGGAACCTTTAGACACGAGGGCAGGTAACGCTGTTCCCATTTCAAAACTCCAGTGCAAATTGTCAGGATGGTCCTAGCCTTGATTAATGTACCTAATAAACCGAAAGCAGCTCTCCAACCCCCTGCGGGAGCAATCCGGTCTGAGAACAAGAAATAACAGGAGGGAAATCGGTGCTGTAAGTCTCTGAAAGGAAAGTTAAATGAGAATGCAAAAGTATCTTCATCTAAAAGAGAAATCCCTGGAAAGTCTGGATGAGCCCAGCGCTAATGAAAAGGTATGGGAATCTGGTGCCTGTGCACGTGATCCCGGAAAAAACCACGATTCAGGTCTGACCGAGATGTGACCGCAGGGAGAGGAGAGGGTGGGATGAAGGATGGAACTCTGGGGAGGTGGCAGCTGGTCAGTGTTGATTTCAGAACCACGGCTGCCTACCCCGTGAAGGGGGACAGCTCTGCTCTGCTTAATGCCCCAGGGGTGTCATAAAACACACCTGGATTTGTGAGCAGCTTCCCGTCTCCTCATTCTGTGCCCCCGCTCCCAGGCTCAGTGGGCAGTGAAACAACACCTTCCACTTCCTGGTCCAGAATGACAGGTGCAGAACGATGTTGGACTCTCCTCCCTATTTATTGCCCATACTCAGTCCATTGTGTTGATGCTCTCTCTCCCAATCTCTCTCAAATCCATTCTTCTGGCCCTGGCTGGTTTGCTCAGTGGATGGAGTGTTGGCCCAGTGTATGGACATCCCGTGTTTGATTACGGGTCAGGGAATCATCTGTTTCTCCCTTCCTTCCTTTCTCTCTTCTCTCTTTCTTCTCCTCCCACAGCCAGTGGCTCTTTGGAACATGGTCCTGGGTGTTGAGGATAACTCGGTTGGTCCAAGAGCATCAGCCTCAGGTGCTGAAAATAGCTTGGTACTCAAGCATCGGCCTTAGACAGGGGTTGCCAGGTAGATCCCAGTCAGAGTGCATGTGGGAGTCTGCCTCATTATTTCCCCTCCTCTCACCTAAAAAAAAAAAAAAAAATCCAGCCTGACCAGGCAGTGGAGTAGTGGATAGAGCGTTGGACTGGGATGCTGACGACCAGGTTCGAGACCCCAAGGTCGCCAGCTTGAGCGCAAGCTCATCTGGTTTGAGCAAAAGCTCACCAGCTTGGACCCAAGGTTGCTGGCTCAAGCAAGGGGTTACTCGGTCTGCTGAAGGCCCATGGTCAAGGCACATATGAAAAAGCAACCAATGAACAACTAAGGTGTCGCAATGAAAAACTCATGATTGATGCTTCTCATCTCTCTGTTCCTGTCTGTCTGTCCCTATCTATCCCTCCCGCTCTCTGACTCTCTCTCTGGCTCTGAAAAAAAAAAAATCCATTTTCTCAGAACACCTGCCCTTGAGTCTGATTAACCTTATTCTGATCTTCACAGCCATGAAGACAAGGTGTTTTGACTCCTCAGGAGCTGGTCCTGGCCAAAATCTGGGCGCCTGGACTCTCCATTCCCAGTCTCCACTTCCTGCGTTCCAGCCACACCCACGTGCTGTTCTCCAGCTCTTTCTCGGTGTTTCATTCTTCTGTGCCTTTGTGTATTCTGCTCCCTTTGCCCAGAACAGCCTTACCTCCCGCACCTCCTTTCTCCAGATGGCTAGTCTTCATTTGCCTCTTGGCTCGAGCCCCATCTTCTACGGAAGGTGTGGACTGCTGCCCCACGGGAGTTCTACGTGGCACATGATGACACGTCTGATGACTCACTTTCGAAATTTGTCCCTGAGGCTCTTAAGCCTTTGAGGTCAGGGGATGTGTATTATCTTAAAATCCTGGCCCTTAACTTTTTTTTTTTGCTAACTCCACTGTTCGGACCAGAACCCCTTCAAGAGCTCCGTGGAAGCCTGAATCATGTGCATGAGTCAGATGAACTGGCAGGAGATTAACTGGGCCAAGCTGAACTAACGACGGGTCTGAGGATATCAACATGTCCCTGGGAGATTTAAGGGCTGATGCAGCTCTTCTCCCCGGCGATCCAAGAGACAGCAGACAGCGTGCGAGCAAGACAGAGCCTCCTCTCCCCACGCTGCTCACGGGGCTCTCTGGAAGCCTGCCTTCCCCTCGTCATCGCGCAGAACAGCGCCCGGCGAGAGGGCGCGTCTCTGAGGATGCCCTCCCCACTGCTCCAGAAGCTGCTGGCCAGCCAGCCGGTGTCAGTGCGGGTAAGAAGACTGCAGGGCGTGCCATCATTCCTTACGGTCGCAAAGCACCGGCTCAAGGTCAGGAAGACTGGAAAGAGAAGGCAGCGGAAGCAGGAAGGAAGCATTCCTCTCACTCCGAGGGAAGAGTTCATCTCCCTTGTATAAAAACTGGTGAAAAGTTCTTGAATCTGAGTGTGATGATCTAGCCCAGCTGTTCTCAACCTGTGGGTCGCGACCCCGGCAGGTGGGATGGCTTTAGGCGACCCCTGTGTTTTGGGGGTCGCGACCCACAGGTTGAGAACCGCTGATCTAGCCAGTTGCGGTAACGCGAGAGAGTTCAGCTGAGAATAGCTGGTACAGAACGACACTTCCTGGTCCAGAACGACAGGTGCAGAACGATGTTGGACTCTCCTCCCTATTTATTGCCCATACTCAGTCCATTGTGTTGATGCTCTCTCTCCCAATCTCTCTCAAATCCATTCTTCTGGCCCTGGCTGGTTTGTTCAGTGGATGGGAGTGTTGGCCCAGTGTATGGACATCCCGTGTTTGATTACGGGTCAGGGAATCATCTGTTTCTCCCTTCCTTCCTTTCTCCCTTCTCTCTTTCTTCTCCTCCCACAGCCAGTGGCTCTTTGGAACCTGAAGCTAAGCGCTAGAGGAGGCAGCAGAGCTTGGCTTGGACGTGGAGAGCCTCAACCCAAGCAGCCGACCCCACCCCCACCCCCACCCCCCCAGCACCCGTCAGACGACAGGAGCTTAATGAGACACGCGCTTTCCTTTTCCTCCTCAAAGACAAGACCCGTGTGAGCCCAACGGCTATCCAATCAGGAGCCGCCCTGGCGTTCAGGGAGGACGTCCCAGGGTCTGCCTTTTGGAAATTCACAAAGGATCTAAAAGGGAAGGAGCCAGGATGAACCTCACTTGCTGGGACACGCAGCACCTGAACGTGTTAGGCGTGCATTCCTTCACACGCACCAAACTGGGAGACAGGACGGAACGGGAGCTGACACCCACTACGAGGCCCCTCAGCGACGCACTGACGGTTCCGCGCCGGTGCCCACGGCTTTCTCGGCCAGAAGAGAAACACATCAAAAGTTGTGGGAGCGCTTGGTTTTCCACACTGCTGTGAGCAGTTCTTTTCAAAGTATTATTCTCCTGCATAGATTCATCTGCATGTCAGATGAACAGATGTGAATTTGGAAAGCCCAGCAAAGAGCCTGTGATATTCTCAGAAGCCAGCAAATAGCAGGGCTAAGAAAGAAAGAAAAGAAAGAAAGAAACAATGCAGCTGTCAGAGGAAGAAACAACAGCCGCTGATCAATACCCAGTCACAACGTACCCTCGGAGGGAGGGACGCCAGGTCCCCCACGGGCCGCACGGCCGCACGCCAGCAAATGCGTTACTAGCTCCTCTCAAGCCCTCTTGGGAAGCTGTTTGCAAAGACATTTCACCCAACGTCTTCGGAATTCCTTTCTTGAAATTTTCTGAAGAGACAGCTGATGCCAAAACATGAGTGTCCTGGTTTTGTAGGGCTGCTGCCGTCGCTGATTGTTGTGAACGCAGGGTGGGGACGGCACAGCCTGGCCACCCACCCGGCCCCTCCATCCGCTCTGGCTCCGCGTGATCCGTGTGGAATTTCACAGCGTCCACTGCCTCCTGAAGGAGAGTCAAGGGCATGTGTGTGCCTGCCTCCGACTCAGAAAGACAAGCGCCGAAACGGGGCTTCACAAATGTTTCTGAGCAATAGATGCTACTTGGAACCAGGGCACAGCCCCTCAGGCAGTTACTCTAACTGGGGAGAGAGCCCCTCGGGCTCACGTGTCCTGGCACGCTTGCTTGAAAGAGAAGCCAGTTACTTCCCTTAGACAGCGGTCTCGAACTTGGCTGCCTGCTGGGATCATTGGGGAGCTTCACCAGACACTGATGCTCAAGTGTTACCCCTAACGAGTCTGTAGGAAGGCTGGGCATCGAAGGTTTTAAATGCTGCCCAGGCAAGCTAACGTGCAGCGAAAATGGCAACATGTTGTGTTAAGAGTCCTGTGTTGCGTATCTATCTTAAGCGTGGTTAATGTATGCGTCCTTCCCTGAGCCTTAACGTGCTCGTCCTGCGCTCCGGAGCTGTAAGTACAACGTTTGGGAGGGAGCAGTGAATGCTTGATGGGTAAATAAGGAGGATAGGTAGACCCTTACTGTGTGCCAGGGTGGGAGGTCAGCAGTCCCAGCTTGCCTGCAGCAGAGAGCCTTCCTGGGATGTGTGGCTTTCATTGCTAAGACCAGACAAGTCCTGCCTGACCAGGCGGTGGCGCAGTGTGTAGAGAGTCTGACCGGGATGCGGTGAGCCCAGGTTCGAAACTCTGAGGTTGCCGGCTTGAGCACGGGCTCACCAGCTTGAGCGAAGGATCATAGAGGCGAGCCCATGGTCGCTGGCTTGAGCCCAAAGGTCACTGGCTTGAAGCACAAGGTCGCTGGCTTGAGCAAGGGGTCACTCACTCTGCCGGAGCCCCCAGTCAAGGCACATGTGAGAAAGCAATCAATGAACAACTAAGGAGACTAAGGAGCCTCAACAAAGAATTGATACTTCTCATCTCTCTCCCTTCCTGCCTGTCTGTCCCTATCTGTCCCTCTCTCTGTCTCTCTCTTGTCTCTGTCACACGCACAAAACAAACAAAAACCCCAGATGAGTGTGGCTGGTCATCTTCTTGTGACGTACTTGCAAACATCATTTCTTCGGTACTGTCAACAACCTTATGAGGTGTTATTATTAACCCCACTTAACAGATGAGGAAACTGAAGCACAGTGATATTAAGTGGTTTCCCCAACCTGACGCAGTCAGGTGTCAACCTGAGATCAGGCACTAAGGAGCCTAAATCTGAAATCCATGCACTTGATCAGGATGCTATATTTCCTTCCAATAAGGCTGTGGGGTTTTTCTTGTTGTTATTGTTTCATTTGTTATGTTAACCTGTATCTCTCAATATTATATTTCTGTGGGTAAGTAGCGCTTGAAAATGAAGAGATGCCTTCCTCCTTACTTACGGCGTTTTCAAGTTTGGAGACTTCTACGCTTGTCTATCTAAAACTGGGGAGAGCCAGACAGAAGCTCAGCTTGGGGAACAGCACATCTCGGAGCTGAAATGACGGGAGGGTCTGCCTTTCATCAGCGGACACAGGACCGCTGAGGACCAGCAGACGCAGGACCAGTCGCAGCCAGTGTGTCCTCCTGGGCGGAGTCCCTCGTGCTAGGCAGTAAACTAGCAGGAGACCTCAGGTAGCCGTCCCCGCCAAGGGAGGAAGCCTCTGAGAGAGGAACCGTGTGTGCGCACATAGGAATGGGCTCGCCCGTCCTGTGGCTGTGTTGTTTATGTAAGAACCTAGTCACAGGTAGGCAGGTAGGTAGCTGAGCACTAAGTGGGGAAAGCACACCCCGAAGTCAATCTTTCCCCTCAAACCCTTCCTTGGCCACCAAAATGTCTTCCAGAATTATATAAAATTCGATCAGCCATTTTGTTAAACCAAAAGAAACTTAGCATACTAACAGTTTAGTAAAAACCTAGTAATTTTAGTTCTAAGCACCATGGAAAACAATATGGAGTTTCTTCAAAAAATTAAAAATAGATCTACCACATGACCCAGCTATTTTACTCCTGGGTATGTAACCAAAGGGAATAAAAATGGGGTTTCAATGAGATATAAGCACCCCAATGTTTATTGCAGGGTTATTCACAATAACCAAGATATGGAAATGGCCTAAATGCCCATCAATAAAGGAATAAATAAAGAGATGAGACACCTGCCCATAATAGAATAAGAGAAACAGCCTTCTATCTCCAACAACACAGACAGAATTTTAGCATATTATACTCAGTGAGAAATGTTAGAGAAAGACCAGCACTGAATGTCGCACTTACAAGTGGAGTCGAAAACATTTCTGCCTGTAACAAACAGAGAGTACAATGACAGTTTCCAGGCGATGGAAGTGGGGCTAAGACTGATGATGTTTAAAGGTACAAACTTGTAAGGAGTAGTCAACAAGCCATAGAAACTAATGCACACTGTAACTAATATAGACAATAACACTCTACTATAATTATGTCGTGTGATACATAGTGCTACATCGGCGATGGTATTACAATATATAAATGTATCAAAGTCACACACTGTAGACCTAAACTTACCCACATACAGATCAAGTTTATTTTTTAAAAAAGCAAAAAAAACCCCAAACCTCTAGTAATTGTACCATCTTAAATCTCTTTATAGACCTGGAGAAATAGAAGATTCCAGGCTCCTTTTTTTTTCTTTTTCTGAAGCTGGAAACGGGAGAGACAGTCAGACAGACTCCCGCATGCGCCCGACCGGGATCCACCCGGCACGCCCACCAGGGGCGACGCTCTGCCCACCAGGGGGCGATGCTCTGCTCCTCCGGGGCATCGCTCTGTTGCGACCAGAACCACTCCAGCGCCTGAGGCAGAGGCCAAGGAACCATCCCCAGTGCCTGGGCCATCTTTTGCTCCAATGGAGCCTCGCTGTGGGAGGGGAAGAGAGAGACAGAGAGGAAGGAGGGGGGGAGGGGTGGAGAAGCAGATGGGCGCTTCTCCTGTGTGCCCTGGCCGGGAATCGAACCCGGGACTTCTGCACGCCAGGCCGACGCTCTACCACTGAGCCAACCGGCCAGGGCCTCCAGGCTCTTTTTTAAGGTGAAGTATTCGTGCAGACTGTGGTCATCCCAGGCAGGCTAGGGCAGGAGTCTGCCCACAGGAGCACCATGCTGTAACCTACGGACCAAAACGGGAGGGAAGACCGCTGACTAGTGTCCACACCCTAAAAGAATACACAGACTCAACGGGAAGGTCATCTGGGACTCAAAGGCGGCCGTGCTGGGAGGAATAGCGGCCGCGGTGCCGTGTGGGTCCGTACCTGAAGGGGGCTTCGGCACAGAAGCGCTGGCGGAACCGCTGCTGGTCAGCCTCGAAGGCCGTGCACGTCTGCCGGAGGAGGGCCACGCTGCTCGCCTGCAGGGGGGCCACGTGCTGCCTCACGCTTGTCGCCAGCTTTTTGACGCTGCTCCACTTCTCCGGCAGCTCCTGCACAGAAGACCTCAGCACGGTCAGACCCCCCTTGCGCTCCCACCCCAGCAGGCCCGAAGCTGGACCGCCCCCAGATGTCTTCACCTCTGCTACAGGGCCACGGGACAGCGTCCTGGTATCACTGGGCCGTCTCAACCCTGCTTCCTTGACTTACGTCCCTGGCCGCCTGCTCCTCGGTCCCTGAAACCCTGCTCACTGCCATTCTCCCTGACCTCACCTCTAGCCTAGCCATCCTCGCCATTTCCTTTCCTTTCAGGAGTGCTGGGTAACTTTCTAGTCCCACATTTCTGCTGACAACATCTTAACATTTCTCAGACCTGCCTTTTTTTTTTTCCGAATTGAAAGGTTGGCTCATCCTTAATTCTGATAAAAAAAAAAAAAAAAAACCCAAAACACTTATCTACATCAATTCCTCCATATAGCGCCAGCATTCTGTGGTTCCATATTTATTAGGTTACAAGCGTGTGCCAGACATTATGCATACACTACGCCTACAGTTCCGAAACGTGAACTTTTGGTCATCATCAACCCGTTTTTCATTTACTTAAACCCACCTCACCCCACTCTGAGACCGTGAAACTCACCTTCTACTTCTTTTATTAAGAAAACATAAACTTGGCCCTGGCCAGTTGGTTCAGCAGTAGAGCATCGGCCTGGCATATGGAAGTCCCGAGTTTGAATCCCAGTCACGGCACACAGGAGGAGCGACTATCTGCTTCTCCACCCCTCCCCCTCCCTTCCCTTCCAGCAGCCATGGCTCAAATGGTTTGAGCAAGTTGGCCCTGGGCGCTGAGGTTGGCACCATGGCCTTGCTTCAGATGCTAAAATAGTTCAGTTGCCGAGCAACGGGGCAACTACACTATATGGGCAGAGCATTGCCTGGTAGGGGCCTTTACAGGTGGATCTCTATTGGGATGCACGTGGGAGTCTGTCTCTCTGCCTCCCTGCCTCTCAATTAAAAATAAATAGATAAATAAAAAAGAAAACATAGACTTCTCACTGACCTCCAGCTGCTGGAACACCGTTTCCGGCAGCTCTTGCTCATACGTCTTCAGCAACTCGATGGTTTGCTTCAAGGGCTCAAACATTTCGTCCGTGCCACTCCGCCGTTCTTTAAGTGCCGTGAGGTGTCTCATCACCTCGGCCAATCCTTGGGAATCCCCTTGCTCGACCTCCTTGAGCAAGACGCTCTCGCTCTTGTTGATAAAGTCTTCCAGGTCTGCCAGACTGCGCAGAACAGAGAGCACGTCAGGGAGCATCCCCCACTCCTGCAGGGGAAGACTGACTCATTTCCCCAACAGGAACAGCTCTGCTCTGGGGGGCCTCCCACGTGCTCAGCCCCCTGCACTGACGACGTCGTGATGGAAAGAACCCAGCCCCCTTCGGAAGTGTCCGTCGTGGAAGACGAGGCCGAGCCCTGTGCTGGGGGAGACTCGGGGGACGGGACGCTGTCGTGGGACAGCTGGGAAACATGAAGAGTTACTAATGTGACACCAATGTTAACGCCCTGGTTGGGATCACTGTCCTATGGCGATACAAGATGTGATCATCTGGGGAAGTTGGATGAAGGAAAAAGAGAACTTTTGGTGGTACATTTGTGACTTTTTCTCTAAGAAATCTAAAGTGATTTCAATGTGAAATGTTTTAAAAACCTGAAAATTGCCTGACCAGGCGGTGGCGCAGTGGATAGAGCGTTGGACTGGGATGCGGAGGACCCAGATTCGAGACCCCGAGGTCGCCAGCTTGAGCGCAGGCTCATCTGGTTTGAGCAAAAGCTCACCAGCTTGGACCCAAGGTCACTGGCTCGAGCAAGGGGTTACTCGGTCTGCTGAAGGCCCACGGTCAAGGCACATATGAGAAAAAATCAATGAACAACTAAGGTGTTGCAATGCGCAACAAAAAACTAATGATTGATGCTTCTCATCTCTCTGTTCCTGTCTGTCTGTCCCTGTCTATCCCTCTCTCTGACCCTCTCTCTGTCTCTGTAAAAAAAACAACAACAAAACAAAAAACAGAAAAAAAACCCTGAAAATAAAAATAAATTAAAAATACGGTGGCCTCTAACATCATACATGTTTGGGTTAGATTTTGACAGGTATGAGATGTGTCACCCACAGCCAAGTCATTCAGCATCTCTGAGCCTCCGTTTCTTCATCTATAAGAGGGGAGAGAAGATGTCTACCTCCTTGGTTATTGTGAGAACTAAGTGAAATGTATCCCTTAATTCAAAATTGTTTATCCGGCATCTGTTATGAGCCCCGGCTTGCTTCCAGGTCCTGAGCATAGGATGGTAAGACTAACAAAGGCTCCGCCCTGAGGAGGCTTCCTTTAGTGGACAACGTAAAGAAGAAACATAGATAAAATAACTAAGACCAGGGCTATTTTCCATGGAGTGGTCAGTGAAGGCTTTTCCCCTAAGGGAATATTTGAGTAAAAATGCAAACGATGTGAAGGAGTGAGCCACGGAAGGAAACGGAAGAAGAGATTTCCGGATGGAGGGATGAAGGTACGATATTAAGCATGAGAATTCTGAGTAGGAGAACGGCTGGCGTTGGTTTATATATCAACTGGAGGTAGTGGTGATGGTGACGGTGATGGTGGCTATGGTGATGGTGACGGTGATGGTGGCTATGGTGATGGTGACGGTGATGGTGGCTGTGGTGATGGGGAGACAAGAACAGAAGGCATTTTTAGGGACTATAATCGATGTCTAGGCGACAGGAGACGTTGCTGGTTTTGACCTGGATGGTGGACACCAGGAGTGGTCAGAGTCCAGATAGTTTTGCACACAGAGCCAGCAGGACCCAGTGACAGCTCAGGGGAAAGCTGAGAAGGAGAGAAATCAATAATGGCTCCTGGCATTTAAAGATGCCATTTAAAGAAAGGTACAGGAAAGAATTGAGGGAGAATATTTCTTTTCTTTTCTTTTTTTTTTTTTTTTTTTTTTGAGAGTAGAGAAATACGTTTTAAACATGTTGGGCTTGAGATGCCTCACAGACACTAGACACCCGAGGGAGATATTTATTAGGCAGCTGAATGTAATTCTAGAGTTCCTGAAAGGTAGCACTGAAAAATATAAGCTTGGTAGGTATCAACACCCAGATGGATTTATAGTATTGGGTTAGATATCACCTGGCAGGGCATGTAGAGAAAAGAAAGCTCAGGATTGAAGTCTCAGGAATTCTGGTGTCTTGGGGTCTAGCAGAGGAGAGGAGCTGGGTTAAGGAGAACAGGAAGGCACAGCCAGCCAGACGGAGGAGAGCAAGAAAAGGGAAGTATCTTAAAAGGCAGAGAAAGAACCTGCTTGGGAAAGACAGACTGGCCAGTTGTGCCAATCCCTGCTGGGAGGTACGATGGAGAGGAAGACTGATAGTCCCCATGGGACTCAGCCACACGAAAGTCCCAGAGATCTCGACAAGAGTGGCTTCGGTGGAGGGGTCTAGCCAATACTGAGGTGACTGCAGATTAAGTTGGAGAATCATTGCCTCCCATCTTCAGGGTTATGTGATAACACAAATAACCCTTCTGCCGAAACACCTAAAATGCCTAAGCAAATGTTTCAGAATCATTTAAAAATGCATCCCTAAGGCGGCATGAAATGAAGGACCCTCCAGAGGCTGAGAAGGGGTGGAAGAAAGAACTAAGCAGGAATCGAAGCTGGCTCCATGGGGCGGTTTCCACGGAACCCTGGGGACCTGGAACTTTGATTTAGATTGCTTTATTAGGTATGGTGGGGGACCGGTGTTTACGTCTCGTTTCCG
The DNA here is from genome assembly GCF_036850995.1 of Saccopteryx leptura. NCBI lineage: Eukaryota > Metazoa > Chordata > Mammalia > Chiroptera > Emballonuridae > Saccopteryx > Saccopteryx leptura. Next base: position 361,374,788 of record NC_089504.1, on the reverse strand, counting down.
CAGCGGGCGAGGAGGCTCGTAGGAAGCTGCCGTGAGACTGCAACACCGTAAAGTGAAGGAGAAATAAATGTGCCGCACAGAAAGGGGCAGTCCGGAAACCTGCCTGCCTCCATCCGGGGGAGTGACAGTGGTCGGGCTGGGAAGGGTCCCTCAATGACTGGCAGAAACAGATACTAACCCTTCCCCGAGCAAGGCACGTAGTATCCAGTCCTCAAAGGAGTTCCACAGATAATGTTCCAAGGAATATTGTTTTTATAGTCAAAAGTCACAAAATAGGTGCTGTCCAGTTGGCTCAGCAGTAGAGAATCGGCCCAGCATATGGAAGTCCCGGGTTCAATCCCTGGTCAGGGCACATAGGAGAAGCACCCATCTGCTTCTCTCCCCTCCCCCTTCTCTCTCTCTCTCTCTCTCTCTAGTTCTCCTTCTCCCGCAGCCATGGCTTGCGTGGTTTGAGCAAGTTGGCCCCAGGTGCTGAGAATGGATCTATGACCTTGCCTCAGCTGCTAAAATAGCTTGGTTGCTGAGCAGCGGGGCAGTGGCCCCAGATGAGCAGAGCATCAGCCTCAGATGTGGCTTACCAGGCGGATCCTGGTTGGGGCGTATGTGGAAGGCTGTCTCTCTGCCCCCCTGCGTCTCACTTAAAAAGGTCACAAAATATACAAGGAAGGAAGTCACCATAAGGAGGAGCCAGCAGCAACAGCAACATTAAACTTGTTAAGATTTTATATATTGGAGTGCAGATGCAGATTACAAAAATAACAATACTTAATATTTTTAAAGGAAAAAAAAGAATTCTTGGGTAAGTGCCTTGCTCTCTTGTTCCTGACCCAGATAGCAGGAGAAAGTGCCTCCCCTGCAGTTCCCTAAGACAGATAACTCCGCCCCTGTAAGCATGATCTATCAGCTCAGACAGAAGTGTGTTCTCTAGGAGTGACGCTCTGGAAACCTAGATAAGCTCTTGCCATCTCAGTGGGTCACAGCCCCTGCCCTGATCCAGTTTGAAGTTCAAGCATAAATTCAGCATTGTTTCAGAGTCAGGAATGGAGGCAATTTCAAGGCTTCTACAAATATGCCCGGAAATCTGTGTGGGTGGGTGGGCCTTTCATTCAATGATGGGCTCTCAGACGTGACAACATTTATTGAGCTGATAATATAAAAATAATAAATGGCCTGTGTGGCATTACTTTGCAAAAAGAGGCACAGGGAAAGCTTTTAATATGTGTTTTAGCACAGCAAAAATAAAATAAAATAAAATAAAATAAATAAAAATGATTGTACTGGCCCTGGCCGGTTGGCTCAGTGGTTGAGCGTCGGCCTGGCGTGCAGAAGTCCCGGGTTCGATTCCCGGCCAGGGCACACAGGAGAAGCGCCCATCTGCTTCTCTATCCCTCCCCCTCTCCTTCCTCTCTGTCTCTCTCTTCCCCTCCCACAGCGAGGCTCCATTGGAGCAAAGATGGCCCGGGTGCTGGGGATGGCTCCATGGCCTCTGCCCCAGGCGCTAGAGTGGCTCTGGTCGCAACAGAGCGACACCCCGGAGGGGCAGAGCATCGCCCCCTGGTGGGCGTGCCGGGTGGATCCCGGTTGGGCGCATGCGGGAGTCTGTCTGACTGCCTCTCCCCGTTTCCAGCTTCAGAAAAATACAAAAAAAAAAAAAAAAATGATTGTACTGGCTACGAGAAGGGACAGTTCTAGGATAAAGAAGACAAGTGAAATTATAAACTAGCCAAACCGAAGACCCTGAAATGGAGAGTATAATTGAAATGTAAAGTTTGTTGAATGCATTAAACAGGAGATTTATAAAAAGCTGGAAAAGGAGTCAACTGCTATGTGATAAAAGTAGAGAAGATATCCAAAATGCTTTGCAGTAAGTAAAAAAAAATAAAAATAAAAAATAAAAAATAGATATGAAAATTGTTAAAAAGATAAGGACAGTGACAAATGTTACATAAGTACATACAATAAGTGTTCCAGAATGCAGAGAAAATGGACAAGAAACAATCTTTAAAGAGATCCTGGCTGAGAATTTTCTTGAGTTATGGAAAGACACCAAAGTTAGAGCCCAACAAATTCTAGGAGAAATTAATATAAAGCAACTCATACAGGTATTTCAATATGTAACTGCAAACCACCAAAAAGGACAAAAAAAACCCTTAACGTTCATTTCAGAGCAAAGATGGATTTCTACCCAGAAACAAACAAACAAAAAAACATTAAAGGAGAAACAAACCCCCTAGATGAGGGCTGACCGACAGCAGAGCAATGAGAGGAGGGACACGGTGGGACACTGTCAGGAGACTCAGTCAATACCAGTTATCCTAGATTCTCTCTTCCACAAAACCACTTTATTTTTGTCAATAACATGGGCAAAACACAGGCATTTTCAGACAAAGAGAGAATAAGAGAGTTCCACAGATAGAGCGTTAAAGGAACTCTTAGTGACAGAGCTCAGGGAGCAGGGCTGTAATGCAGAAAGATGTAATAGGCAAAGGTATCAGTAAATAGGTGGGTAAATTTAAATAAACCTTTTTAAGGGCAGAAAAAGAAAGTATACTTTGTGAAGTTTAAATAAATAATAGAGAACAATTGAAATTGCTGGGAATGATAGAATATAATTTGATGGATGAAGGGTTGAGGTCATGCTATTCTAAAGTCTTTGTACCGGTGGTGAGGGAAGTAACAATACTGATGGATTTATTCCTTTCAAAGATGTTTGTTAAAGTAAAACATGTTATCCATTAGATCAGTAGACCTAGATAGTACATTCAAATTAGCAGAAGGGGAAAAATGGAATAAGATTAAAAAAAAAATAAAACATTTAAAAACACACACACACATTCAACCCCAAAACAGGCATGAAAGGGTAAAGAAAAGGACAAAAGGAACAAATAGAAAGTATATAGTAAAATGGCAAAAAATTAATCCAAATATAGCAGAACAGATGTTAATACTCCAAACCCTCCAGTTACAAGAGAAAGAGTAAGTTAGATAAAACATTCAATGCCATGCCAATTATAAAAATCTCTCCTACTAGAAAGGCACACAGAGAGATTGAAAGCCGAAGAATAAAACCAGAGGCACCAGGAAAAGACCATGCCAAGGAAATGGGCTTAGTTACACTCATATAAGACAGAAAAGACTTCACTGCAAGAAATCTAGCTGGTGATAAAGACCTTTAATGTGTCACTAAAAAGTTTCAATTTGCCAGGAAGATATAAAAGGTCAGCCTCTGCACGCTCATATAACACAACCTTATAATGTATGAAAAAAGTGACAGAGTTGCAAGGAGAGATTCACAATCTATTCTCAATATAGAAGATTTTTAGCACAATCATCTCTGTAATTGACAAATTAAGCAGACCAAAAAAAAAAAAAAAAAGGCAGTTATATAAGTGGATTTGAATAAGACAAGAAGTTTGATCAAATAAGCGTGTATAGAACATAACACCCAGCAGTTATAAAATACACATTATTTTCAAATAAGAGCACAGAACACTAATAAAAACTGACTATATTGTCATATATGAAGCAAGCTTCAAGAAAATTCAGAAGCTCGTTATTACATATGTTAAAGTCTCTGACGACAGTGCCATTATTAGAAGTTAGTAAGGGAAATGTAACTAGAAGAATGCCATGCTCTGAAATATACAAATATATTGAAAGCAAAAAATATATAAATTCATTGTAATGGATATTAAAAATTCTAGAACTAATTTTTAATAAAAATGTTGTGTATTATGTTGCAACAGATCAGTAAAATTGTATTGAGAATGGAATTTATAAGTGTTACATTCAAAAAAGAGAGTATAACATTACTAAACAAAGCATTCATCTAAGTCAGCTTAAGGAACAGGAAATAAACCCCCCAAATAGAAGAAAATAATAAACATACAAGAATCAATTATTGAAATCAAAATCAAATTATAATGAAGAGAACCCAGGGGTTCCTAAGTTGGTTCTTTGTAAATCTGAGGCAAGATTAATCAAGAAAAGAAGCCAGAAAGCACCAATGAAATTGAGTAGAAACAAGAAGGGGGACAGAACCATAGATTCTGTATCAATTAAGTAGGTAAGAGAATATTACACATTTTACGCAAATGTTTTAAGATTTACGTGAAAGGTATACATTTTTAGACAAATATGACTTACTATATTCCTTGGTATCCCTTAATATCCCTATAACCGTTAGAGAAATTATGGGTAAAAATCTTGCTATCAAGGAAATACTAAGCTTAGATAGCTCAATAGGAGATACAAAACAAACCTTTAAGGGTCAGAGACTCCCAACCTTACTTCCTCACTAATCTTATGAAGCTAGCTCAAGCACAGATCCAGATCAGAAAAAAGTCTAAGAAAGGAACAACTGAAGGCCAATCTTGATTGCAAACGTGGACACATCAATGCTAAACAAAACGTCCAAACAGAATTAACCAATGGCTATACTGGAACATGACAATACATTGTGTTGGGCTGCTCTCAGCAATGCTAGGTTGGTTTAATGTTAGACAGCAAATTATATGTTCAGCACTTGAATATTTTGAGGGGAAAAACCGTAAGTACCTTAGTGAAATTAGGAAAAAGTACTTGACAAAATGTTGTATCTGTTTATGCTAAATTCTCTCAACAAATTAATCATAGAAGGGAACTTCTTTCAGCAGATAAAGAGAATCCGCAAACTCACAGCAAGTATTATACTCAGAGGCGAGATGTTGGAAGTGTTCCTCTCAAGATCATGGCTGCAGTGAGGACACCTGTCATCACTACTTACACAGTATGGGACTGGAAGTCCCTGACACTGTGGTCAGATAATAAATAGAAATTAAATTGTATTTAAAAAAAGATGGAGAAGGAAGCTATAAAACTATGATAATTTACAGATGATGACTAAATATAGAAGCCAACCCAAACAAGTACACAGGTCAACCATGAGACTTAATCAGTACATTTGGCAAAGTTGTTTGATACAAAATCAACATACAAAAAAATTGATTCCATTGCCGTAGACAAAATAGTAGATATACTAGAAATAAAAAACAATAAAATATCAGGAATAAATCTTGGCAAAGACATGAAAATATTTTAAAGGAAATGATTAGAAAATTTCCTGGAAAGACATGTAAAAAAGACATTGATAAATGGAGAGAGAACATCCTCTAGCACAGAAATACTCAATACTGTAAAAATGACAATTCTCAAATTAATCTGTCATCACTGCCAGTATAATCAAAATCCCTATAGATTTTTTCTTTACAAATTGATTTTAAAATTTATGTAAAAGAGTAAAGGTTGAGACATTCTTAATAAAAATGAATTAAGACGGGTATGTGTGCTGCCCAATATCAGAATTTATTACAGGCCCTGGCCGGTTGGCTCAGTGGTAGAGTGTCGGCCTGGCATGCGGAAGTCCCGGGTTCAATTCCCAGCCAGGGCACACAGGAAAAGCGCCCATCTGCTTCTCCACCCCTCCCCCTCTCCTTCCTCTCTGTCTCTCTCTTCCCCTCCGGCAGCCAAGGCTCCATTGGAGCAAAGATGGCCCGGGCGCTGGGGGTGGCTCCATAGCCTCTGCCCCAGGCGCTAGAGTGGCTCTGGTTGCAACAGAGCGAAGCCCCGGATGGGCAGAGCATCGCCCCCTGGTGGGCGTGCCGGGTGGATCCCGGTTGGGTGCATGCGGGAGTCTGTCTGACTGCCTCCCCGTTTCCAGCTTCGGAAAAAATGCAAAAAAAAAAAAAAAAAAAGAATTTATTACAAAGCTATAATAATTACTAAAAAAAAAAAAGCTAAAGTAATTAGAACTGTGTCATGTTAAATGGAGCAACAGACAAGGAGCTACATTAATGGAAAAGACAAAATCATAAAACTTTTAGGAGAGAATATAGGAGAGTATCGTTAGGATCTCTGGCCAAGAAAAGATTTATTTAACGAGGATAAAGAGAATAACATGAAGGAAAACATGCAGGAAAAGATGGACACATGTGGAGACATTAAAATGAAGAACCGCTCATCCAACTACACGGGGGAAAGGCAGCGGAAAGACAAGTCACCCCACGTGCAATCCACACAATGAGCAAGCAATTAGAGAGAAAGCGAGTAAGTGATGTCTAAATATCAAAGAGGAAAAAAGTCAAGTCCAACGGAAAAATGGGCAAGGGCTATAAATAGGCGCAGATGAAGAAATAGAATGATTCACTCAAAGCATTAAAAGAGGAGCCACATTATTCATAATCAGAATAATGCAAAATATTGACCATAATAAGATACCACTAAAAAAATAAATGGCCATCATTAAAGAGTCTGTCAATATCTAGAGGCGTTGTGAGTGTGGGGCTACAGGAATTTTCACAACTGGCTGCTCTACCTTGGAGAGAGCTGGCGTTACATGCATTCTCTGTGACTCAGTAATTCCATCCTCATATATATACACTCTACCGCCTACCATGAAAGCTGGAACGCCCACTAGTGGGCGGGAAGGACCAGGTTGACCAGCACTGCAAAAGTGGGCAGTTTTTATAAAAAAGTTGAGGCCCTGGCCGGTTGGCTCAGTGGTAGAGTGTCGGCCTGGCATGCGGAAGTCCCGGGTTCGATTCCCGGCCAGGGCACACAGGAGAAGCGCCCATCTGCTTCTCCACCCCTCCCCCTCTCCTTCCTCTCTGTCTCTCTCTTCCCCTCCCGCAGCTGGGGCTCCATTGTTGTGAAGATGGCCGGGGTGCTGGGGATGGCTCTGTGGCCTCCACCTCAGGCGCTAGAGTGGCTCTGGTCGCAACAGAGCGACGCCCTGGAGGGGCAGAGCATTGCCCCCTGGTGGGCATGCTGGGTGGATCCCGGTCGGGCGCATGCGGGAGTCTGACTGCCTCCCCGTTTCCAGTTTCAGAAAAATACAAAAAATAAAAATAAAAAATAAAAAGGTTGACTACCCCTGCTCTAGAGGAATGTTCACCTATGGACACCATGACGCGTGTGTAAGAGAACTCACAGCCAGAAGGATCTGTGGGGCCATGTTCGTCCTTTCTTTTTTAAAAAGATGGCACCTAGGACAGTATGTTGGCATCCGGTTGAGAATTGATGGGGAGTATTTAAGGAGGTGCGTCCCTGAGTAGGTGAGAGGAAACAGGCGGGACTTAGAAAAGCAGGGACAGTCACCACTGAGACAGTTGAGGCGGTTGAAATGCATGGCTGACAATGCAAGTAGGACGGTAAATTCGGGGGTGGGAAGGGGACTCAGTTCTGCTGGCTCTGCTTCTGATGTTCCCGTGAACGGGAGGCAGAGAGGTTCTGAGGGCAGAGTGGGTCTCTGGGGGTCAAAGAGGAGGAGGACAGAGTTGGGAAGCGTCTACGAAAATGTGCAGCGTCTACTGGAATTTTGTTTATCCTTGGGATTTGGCAGAAGGATGGTTTGTTTGTTTTTTCCTTCATCAAGAGTGAACTGGTCAGCGGCAGGCGTGGAGCACTGGGTTTGGACAGGGTCTGACACCGTGGGAACGGTAGCCGTGAGCAAGCACCATCAACTCTGAGAACGCACCCGGGCCAGCGGGTGGGAAACCCTGATCTGACAAAGGACTTGACAACGTTGCCAATGAAGGCGCTGGAAGCGGACCGGGTGGCGGTCGATGGTGGGCTGCTCAAACCTGAGCGTTTGACGGGGGAATGACTCCTTCCTCATCTTCCCCTCTTCCCCTCCAAGAGAGCAAGATAAAACCGGGAGCAGATGTCTGGTGGCGGGAGAGGGTTTGGAGAGAGGGAGAGAGAGAGCGAGAGCGAGACAGAGAGAGGGCAACAAAGTGAGAGGAAGGTGGGATGGCGGCTGTGTGCCGATGTCGGGTCACTGAGGTGACTGAGCCAGGGGATGACCCGCGCTGTGGGAGAGAGGGCCCACCTGAGGACACGTGGCAGCCGGTACGCTCTGCTAGAATTTGCTCCACTGGAGCTGGGGTGTTGAAAGAAGAGACGACGGTGAAATGGTCTGGTAGGAGCATGGAAGAGCAAGAACACCTTGCCGACCTCCAGACCCAGCGGTCGGAGGGGCACAGGAGGAAGACCAGCCCCTACTCGAGAGAGGGGCAAGGGCAGCGGCAACGTCAGGAGAGGGCTGTGTGTCCGTCACAGCACAGAGAAGGCACGAGAAGTGAGGGAAACAGTGCACACTGGTGGGTGAAAGAGCCCGAGGTCCAGAGGAAGGGCGCAGGGCAAGGCTCGGCGAGGGTGAGGGCGAGCGTGAGGCTGAGTCAGATCAGGGCACACAGCTGAGTGCGAGTGAAAGTTTGGATGACGTTCTGGCCTGAATGCTTGCACCCCTGCAAAGCCCACGTTGAAGCCCTGGCCTTCAATGGGATGCTATTTGGAAGTGGCCCTTTGGGAGCTAATTAGGGTTAGATGAAGCCCAGAGGGTGGGTGGGGCCCTCAGAAAAGAATTAGTGACCTTAGAGAAAGAGGAAGGTGTCTCTCTCCTCTCGATCTTTCTCCTCTCTGTCCTCTGTCCTCTCTCCTCTCTCTCCCTCTCCCTCCCTCTCGCTCTCTGCACTGAGGAAAGGCCATGTGAGGATACAATGAGAAGGCAGCTGACTGCGAGCCAGAAAGATAGCTCACAGCAGGAATCATTATAAGCTGACATATTGATCGTGGACTTCCTAGCCTCCAAAGCTGTGAGAAATAAATTTCTCTTGTTTAGGCCACACAGTGTGTGTTATTTATTTTTCATGGCACCTACTAAAATCCTAGCACCAATTGCAGTGGTGTGCGGGCTGCACCTGGAAGCCCTGCTGGAAACGGCCCGCACGGCCTCCCTGCAGCTCCCTGGTGGTGGCGCGTCAGCCCTGCAAAGTCCCCGAAGTGTCTGTGTGCAGAGGACACATCTTCGAGGTGACGGGTTCCCCTCCGGGTCACTGGGCAGGAAGTGAGCACGCAGAGCACCAGGCTTGGGGCGGGGCCAGGCCCGCTGCCAAGGGCACCAGCTGGCACCAAAGGCTGACTGGTACATGGCGGGGGGCTGCGGCACCCCCCAGGATTCTGTGGGGAGGGGGAGGAGCTGAGCCTCTGACTGTGCTGGGTCTGCGGGCACAGGGCTGAGGGGGCGTGACCGGCAGACTGCTGTTCCGTCCGATTATTTAGCTGGAGGGTGACGCTCTGGTCCAGAGAGCCTGGTGCCGGGCTGAGTGGTCTAGGCCCGCGGCAGAACAGGCAGAGCGTCAGAGCCCATCTGTCGCCAGGCTGGAGCGGCACAGACGGACGTCCGGAGTGTGGCGACGTCGGACCTCCACACTGCACAGCTGGACCATGTGGACAACCCGAACCAGGGACTCAGAGGAAGAAGGAAGACCTAAGAGGCCCATCAGACGCCCTCCGCCTCTCAGGCTCAAAGAGATGTCACAGCTGGAGGTGCGGAGGGAGGCTGGACCTATGACACCATACTGCGCATGATTTACCACTTACGAGTGCCTTGCAAACCCCGGTGCCAGATGGAAAATGTACAAAATGAGGCACCATGGTGGTGAACAAAGGAAAGGGCAGGACGAACGTTACCACTGGTTTCCAAAATCCCAGAACCTCCAACGAGCTGTCTCGTGTGTGTGTGTGTGTCAGAGACAGAGACAGAGAGAGAGAGTCAGAGAGAGACAGATAGGGAAAGACAGACAGAAAGGGAGAGAGATGAGAAGCATCAATTCTTTGTTGCAGCACCTTAGTTGTTCATTGATTGCTTTCTCATATGTGCCTTGACTGGGGGCTGCAGCAGACCGAGTAATCCCTTGCTCAAGCCAGCAACCTTGGCTCAAGTCAGTGACCTTTGGTCTCAAGCCAGCGACGTTAGGGTCATGTCTATGATCCCACGCTCAAGCCAGTGACCCCACACTCAAGCTGCTGAGCCTGTGCTCAAGCCGGATGAGCCTATGCTCAAGTTGGTGACCTCAGGGTTTTGAACCTGGGTCCTCTGCATCCCAGTCTGATGCTCTATCCACTGCGCCACCACCTGGTCAGGCTCCAGTGAGCTGGGTTAATTCATGTAACCAATGAACTGATGGGCAAAAACATGCAGACTGTTGGAAACATGGTGTTCCTGACAGCCTGGGGGGCTGGGAGAAAGCTGAAACAACCCTATTACCTGTAAGTGACGTAGTCGACCAGATGCTGTTTGAACATGAGGCTCCACTTCTTAATTACATTCATCAGAGAGGCTCTCAAGGGCCGCACGTCGACCCTCAGCCAGCTGTCCAGCACCTTGGTGGGCTCCAGCCGGCACACCTCTTCGTAGAGCTTCTCATAGGCGTCAATCTGTGCTTTGAACTGATGGAGGGGGGGCGGGTTCTCCGGGATGTCATCTTCTGCCTGGGCCTCGAGCTCCTCGGGTGAGAGCACACGTCCGTACAGGAGAAACTGACCCAAAGCCTCCTTCCGGTCCTCCACGTAGAGGTGGGAGTATCGGCGGAAGGTGTCCCGGTAGCTGCGGCCGAGGGCCAGCGTGCTCTGCACTCTCTCCAGGAGCACGGCCCGCATCCTTGCCAGATCAGCCATGCCCTCCACGTCAGCCTGGCGGAGGAAGACACGGGCGGAGGAAGACACGGGCGGAGGAAGACACGGGCGGCGGGTTCACCAGCGCCCGGCGGGGACCCCAGCCATGGGCAGAAGGTGGGAGCATTGCCCAGGCCGTACCTGATAGTGGGCAGAGATGTTCTGTGAGGAAAGCCGAGGCACCAAGGACGATATTCTAAAGATGCTGCTGACAAGACCCTCGACCGTGTCATAGAGGCCACCCTTCACTCCCGACTCCAGAGAGGGGCGGAACACCAATTCTGGGGCTTCTAAACTCAGCTGTGCCTCAAATATTGGGTTGAGTCCTGTCTTACATTCTGTAAAACAAAGAGAAGGAAAGGGAGGGAGGGAGGGAGGGATAGAGGGAGGGAGGGAGGAAGGAAGGAGAGAGAGAGAGAAAGAAAGAAGGAAAGAAAGAAGAAAAGGAAGAAAGAGAAAGAGAGAAAGGAAGGAAAGGAAGGAGGAAGGGAGGGAGGGAGGGAGGAAGGAAGAGAAAGAAAATGGGTCAAATGCGCGAAGAATTACCATTTTGAAAATACTCAGAGATTTTCTTTCCTATAGATGAGCTGTCTGGGTATAGAAATGGAAATGTAAAATCTGCCACCATCCAGAAGAGGTGATGGTAGCTGTCTTCCAGAGTTGATCAACAGGGGAACTACTGACATTTTGAACAGGCCAATTCCTGTGCATGGCTGTCCAGGGCATTGCAGAACATTTGCTCTCCTTGTCTTCAGAGAGCACATCCCAGTGACTCATCAGCTCAAGTCCGTCCCTTCCCACACTCCCAAACGCCTCCTGGGAGGCTGGCCATGGAGCCTCTGGCTGAGAAGAGGTTCATTTTGCAAAACCAATTTTTTGGAAGGAGCTGATTTCTTGTTAGGCACAAACCAGGCAATATCACTGGCAGCCACTAAGGAAACCGGGCGCGCTTGCCCATTGTTGTACAGGCAATGAAAACAAAGAGACATTACAATTCTGCCTGTTCTGCTTCTGGTCTATAGAAACAGAACTTATTGGCCCTGGGCAGCTGGCTCAGTGGATAGAGCATCAGCCCATTGTGTGGACATCCCAGGTTTGATCCCTGGTCAGGGCACACAGGAGAAGGGACCATCTGTTTCTCTCTCCCTTCCTCTCCCCCTTCTCTTCCTCTTCCCCTCCCACAGCCAGTGGCTCAACTGGTTTGAGTGTTGGCCCCAGGCTCTGAGGATAGTTCGGTTGATTTGAGAATTGGCTCCAGATGAGGGTTGCCAGGTGGATCCTGGTGGAGGTTCATGTGGGAGTCTGCTTCTCGATCTCCCCTCCTCTCACTTAAAAAAAATAAAAGACAAAAACAAAACAACAACAGCAAAAACAAAAACAAACCCCAGAACTTATTTTAATTCTGTAGTCCTACAGAGATACATTATTTTTAAAACAATATTGGTGAATAAAAGATCCTAGATAACCTGCTAGACAACTTGTCTTGCTAAATTTAAATCAAATACAATGTGGAGTAAGATGTTCCAGGTAGGCAGTAAACGCTTAAACTTTTGTCAATAACTGCTCACTTTCATGTATCTTTCTTTTTTTTTTTTTGCACGCTAGGCCGACGCTCTACCGCTGAGCCAACCGGCCAGGGCTCATGTATCTTTCTGATTGTGGAACTATTTAGGAGACCGCTGTGTGCTGGGTACTGCGGGAGGGGGGGGGGGGGGGCTGCTCACTGAAATGTATCTTTCCTTCTCCAGAAACAGACATCACTGTGCACGTGGCATTTCCCGGCTGGCAGTTAGGTGTGTGATGGGATTTCTTCAAGGGATTTCCTTACGCTGCATTATTGATCGGGTTTTGCTACCACAGCTTAGCCATTCTCCCTAACTAAAATAAGTATGGGATCCTCAAAAATGTGCAAAACTAGGGCCCTGCCCTCAAAACTTCAGGAATGATAAATTTGCATTATTGGACTCAGGGGTGTCTCATAAAATGCATCTCTTGAACTTAAGGGAATGCCAGCTTATGAGTATCATAGCAACCATTCTACTATTGCAGAACAGCTCCTGTTTTTTAGAAGAAGGCTTTAAGATTACGCTTTGCATATGTACTCATGATATATCCCGCATTCCTACATGCATTAGATGCTTATCATTTCGTAGACAGGTTGCATATCATTGCCAGGATGGAAAAGATGTTCAAGAATATTCTGACCATAGGAGATTTCTGCCCCATAAGCTGTCAGGAGAATCCAATCGCTATAGCAGATGCAATGCCAACATAACCACCACACAGACCAGATGGTCCTGGTGGTCCCACACCCTGGAGGGAGTAAGTCATTCTGGAATGAAGGAACAGAACCTATATATTTCTGGATTGAGCGGGTAGAACTGAACGTTTGCTGGATTTCGGTTTTGGAAATGACGGGGAAGCCCAGCTGGCACGGGAATGCTGTTTGCTTGACCGCACACGAGCAGGTAGAAATGGTAAGGTGGACCAGAGAGACGCAGCTGTCCACCGGGGCCCGCAGAGAGTCCCGGCGGCCTTCCTCTTCCCGGGGGCTCCCCGCAGAGTCCCGGTGGCCTTCCTCTTCCCGGGGGCTCCCCGCAGAGTCCCTGTGGCCTTCCTCTTCCCGGGGGCTCCCCGCAGAGTCCCGGCGGCCACCCTCCTCCCGGGGGCTCCCCGCAGAGTCCCGGGGGGGGGGGCGGCCTTCCTCTTCCCGGGGGCTCCCCGCAGAGTCCCGGCGGCCTTCCTCTTCCCGGGGGCTCCCCGCAGAGAGTCCCGGCGGCCTTCCTCTTCCCGGGGGCTCCCCGCAGAGTCCCGGCGGCCTTCCTCTTCCCGGGGGCTCCCCGCAGAGTCCCGGCGGCCTTCCTCTTCCCGGGGGCTCCCCGCAGAGAGTCCCGGCGGCCTTCCTCTTCCCGGGGGCTCCCCGCAGAGTCCGGGCGGCCTTCCTCTTCCCGGGGGCTCCCCGCAGAGTCCGGGTGGCCTTCCTCTTCCCGGGGGCTCCCCGCAGAGTCCCGGCGGCCTTCCTCTTCCCGGGGGCTCCCCGCAGAGACCCCCGGCGGCCTTCCTCCTCCCGGGGGCTCCCCGCAGAGAGTCCCGGCGGCCTTCCTCTTCCCGGGGGCTCCCCGCAGAGAGACCCTGCGGCCTTCCTCTTCCCGGGGGCTCCCCGCAGAGTCCCGGCGGCCTTCCTCCTCCCGGGGGCTCCCCGCAGAGAGTCCCGGCGGCCTTCCTCCTCCCGGGGGCTCCCCGCAGAGTCCCGGCGGCCTTCCTCTCCCCGGGGGCTCCCCGCAGAGAGTCCCGGCGGCCTTCCTCCTCCCGGGGGCTCCCCGCAGAGTCCGGGTGGCCTTCCTGTTCCCGGGGACTCCTCACGGAGAGTCCCGGCGGCCTTCCTCCTCCCGGGGGCTCCCCGCTAGAGGGGCTCCCCGCGGCAGGATCCTCCGCCGTCATCTGTCATCCATGCCGTCTGAACTTCCTCTGTCGCCGGTCAGCTCAGGCCCTCGCTGAGCCTAGCCCCCGCCCACTTTCTACTACGAGGAAAAGTGTCCCCCTCTCCTCTGGTTTCCATGGAGACAAGGTCACTTGGGCGACCTTGGACGAACACGACTCTCCCCTCTCTCCGTCCTCTTGGCCCGTTCGCTCCTCTCTCAAGGGGGCCACTGACACCGCAGGGGTTCAGGTCAGGAGAGCTGCTGGCCAAAGGGGGTCACTAGGTTTAGGGCCATCTCTCGAGTGCCGCCTGCGCTCCCGTGGGGCCGAGGCTCCTTCCCAGTCTGTGAGGAGAGGCGAGAGGCCAGAACCGCAGCCCTCCTCCTCAGAGGAGGTGTGGTCAGGGCACGGAGCTGGGCACGGTCGGCCTGCGGCCCCAGGAGCCAGCTCTCCAGTTCAGCGTCTGGGTCCGTGCCTCGCTGGTTACTTGTCCCCAGGCTCTGGAAGGTGATCCATCACCTTGCTAACTGTGCTGGTGCCCTGTCCTGGCCGCCACAGTGCATGGATTGCATTGATCTGAAGCAGCCCTGCCCCCTGCAAGCAACACCTCGCCTTTGACCTCAGTCTCTCCACCACCGAGCACGGGGGGCTCGCCCATCGGAGCTACACCCAACACTGGCCACCTGCCTGGTCTCAGCCCCGGGGTCTGTGTGTGCCCTTCAGTGTGGGTGAGGTATGGACACTGACCTTGGTCTGCCTCTTTTAACTCTGCATTTGATTTCTTTCCTGGGGTTGGACTTGACATCCTAAAGTCTCACCTCACCTTCGTCTTCTGACTTCAAAATATCTACCTCTGCCTTTCCATTTTGACAGATTCTTCAATATGACCCATGCTAAGCTCCTTGGAATCTACCAGATGTGAAAGGTTTAATGCCGCTTTATTCCTGACCTCTTCCACCCTCTCTATCCTACCACTTATAAGCCAAGGTTATCTCTTACTATAAAACATTTGAATCCATGCACCTTAACCCAGTGTATCCACCACGAATTCAGAGCCCTTAGCTATCTTTTCATAGCTTCAAAGAATACCCACTACCTTTTCATCACTTTTCTCTCTCCCAGAGAAAAGCTTCTTCCACTTAACCCGGCTACCAAAATCACCCCGCACTCTCAAAAAGCAACAGAGATACAGTAAATTAGGCTTGAAAATTCGAATGCCTCCCTCTCGCTGCCACGAGTCAAGTCCAGCCAAACCTGCCTCTACTAATTGTGTCCCCTGTATACTAACCTAGTCACCTCCCTGTATACTAACCTAGTCACCTCCCTGTATACTAACCTAGTCGCCCCCCTGTATACTAACCTAGTCACCTCCTTGTATACTAACCTAGTCACCTCCCTGAATACTAACCTAGTCACCCCCCTGTATACTAACCTAGTCACCCCCCTGTATACTAACCTAGTCACCTCCCTGTATACTAACCTAGTCACCCCCCTGTATACTAACCTAGTCACCTCTCTGTATACTCACCTAGTCACCTCCCTGTATACTTAGTCACCCCCCTGTATACTAACCTAGTCACCTCCCTGTATACTAACCTAGTCACCCCCTGTATATTAACCTAGTCACCTCCCTGTATACTTAGTCACCCCCCTGTATACTAACCTAGTCACCTCCCTGTATACTAACCTAGTCACCTCCCGTATACTAACCTAGTCACCTCCCTGTATACTAACCTAGTCACCTCCCTGTATACTAACCTAGTCACCCCCCCTGTATACTAACCTAGTCGCCTCCCCGTATACTAACCTAGTCACCCCCATATAGTAACCTAGTCACCTCCCTGTATACTAACCTAGTCACCTCCCTGTATACTAACCTAGTCACCCCCTCACTGCAGCTTGATTTAGAGATTGAATTAGCGTTTGTAGTTTTGCTTTGGAACTTCACTACCTTACAGCCTGGTTTAGCATCTGAGTTTTGGAACGACCAATGTCTCCTCTCTTTTGAATAATTTAGAAATGCAATGCCGTTGCTATGTTACTGTGTATAATTCGCAAAATGCACTCTTTTTGGGAAATGGCCCAAAGCACTCAATTGCACCTCACTGTAACTCAACAGACGTTGTTACTGTTATCGTTCCAGTAATAACCCACACCCGTAAGCCAGTCAATACCAGTATTTTCCAAGAGGTACTTGAGAGAGCACTCAATGGCAAGAAAGAATCCATCCAACAACATATCATCAATGTAGTTAACATAAGTCTTCCAGATGTTGGAGGTTGGGTCTGCTGAGAAAAGACCCAGGTTTTCCTAAAAAAAATAAAGAAAGAAGTGATGTAAACCATATTTAATAATATGGAAGGTCTGTTCATTCTCATTAATGGAAATATAAAGAACACATGGAGAATGAAACATCCTTCTGAAGAATGGTTGTTATAAACCATTATACGCATATGACATCCATTCTCTCCGATGGGAATAACCGTTGGCTGTCAGGAACGCAAAGCCAACCCATAAAGGAAACGGGGTGTCTTGTTCCGTCTCTGGGGAAAGGGGGCCAGGTCAGGCCATCTCTCAGCAGGAGTGCTGATGGTCGTGGATGTAAAGGAAGACGCATCAAAGCAGAAATTAGGGTGTGTAAATGAAGGAATACCATGGGTAGAAGGTATGACGATTCAAGGCTTTAAGAAATTTGGGTTTCAAACAAGTCAAGTGTTTCTTTCTGGGATAATCCTTAGAAATGAGTTGGGGTGTACTGCTGTTGGCATTTAAACTAGAAATCTTCATCATGTTGAGTGATTCAGAAAATATCTACACAGAAATACATATGTCACCTCTCTCTCTCTCTCTCTCTCTCTCTCTTTCGCTTTCCCTCTCCCCGGATAGCACGGCAAGTACTCTCATCGTTCTCGTCATTAAACCTCTTTACAGCAACCTCCCGTTTATCTTCCATCCACCGTGAGATGTGTGAGCACTCCGCAGGAGTAAAATTTCTAGCTGACTCACACTCACCACGTCACAAATATTTTATGTAGTAAATTCTCCTGAATTAAAAAAAAATGAAATAAAACTCATGATCCTAACTTTGAGTGACAAAGCTCTAAAGTTTCTAGAATGCATTACCTCCACTTTTCCTTCCTGAGGGGAAAACCCCGACTTAACACTAAAGGAAGAGGAGTCTCAGAGAATTCCATCGGATTGAAAGCTTCCAGAGTATTTCCTCTGAGCCACAGGGGAATTAAATTAGATATCAGTGTCACTAAGATATTCAGAGAAGCCCTGAATACGTGGAAATTAAACAATACACTTCTAAATGATCACTGAGCAGAAGAAATCTCAAGAGAAAAAACTGAACCCTGAACGACAGTGATAAAGAGGCAGATTAACTCTGTGGAACACAGGACAGTGTTGCTCAGGAGGAAATGTATGTCATCCAACGCTCATATTAGAAAGGAAGAAAGCCTTAGACTATCACTCTTTAGTGTTTACCCTTAAAGGCTAGAAAAAAAGAGATGAGCCAATGAACCCCAAATTAACTAGAAGGAATTAACAAGGAACAGAAATGAATGCAGTAGAAAACAAAGTCAAGAAAGTTAATAAAAGGTCAAATCACACCGCATTGTACTCCAAATCACAGATGACCCAAGAACAGCAGCGTGTTTCGTGACTTTGTGCGAGAGAGCCGGCCTGTCAGAACTGCTCCAGCCGGGTTGGAGCTGGGGCCACCCACAGCTTTTCACTGCTGCCCGGTCTCTGACGACGGGACACGACATTGCCCCTGTCACCACGCAGGGCAAAGCCTTACTGCATTACCCTCTTCTCTTTACGAAGTGCAGTTAGGGACACCGTCTCTTCAGGCTCTATGGAGCTAGGTTACGAAGATGAAGCTACAGCTCCACGCTGTGATGGGTGGGTGAGTCAGGCGGTAGTTAGTACAGCAGATAATTCAGAATTCTGTCCTTGACTTCTCCTTCTGTCCCTTTGGGGTTTGGTATGGGGTTTAAATCAGTGGGGTCACCAAAGAGAGTATAAATTTTTACACATCAACACCATAATGTAATTTCCCCATCTGTCCGCGTTAGTTCTCTGGCTATCAGTATGAACTTCGACGCCGGACAGCAGAAGACAGCATCTGTTGTTCAAATTTCCAAACACTCCCGGCACCCAGACACACTTCCTGGCGCCTTCCCCATATCGTGGGGCGTGTGTCTGACAGGCTGGTCATTACCTGGACGAGGGCGTGGATTTTCAGGCCGGACTCCTTGATGCGGCTGTAGTACTTCTCCGTCCGATCACGCTGGTCATCCACGGAGAGAAGGCACTCCTTTTTCCCGTCTTTCCTCTTAAATATCGGAGACACCCATGTTTTCATGATGTTTTGAATCTCTTCCACGTTGTCTTTAGCTTTCTGAATTCTTTGTTCGAGATCGTGAATACTGTTGGTGATCTGGGTGACGTAATCCCAAATGCCTGCTCCCCAAGAGAAATGTCCTTAGCTGAGACAGCTGACAGTGGCTTAGCTAGAGCTCTAGTTTCCGCGAAAGAAAGGAATGCAATACTCGCGGGTCTGAAAAGACTTTTCTGCACAGGTTACTTCACTATAACCAACCTTTTCCTTCTTAGTTGTATCAAAAAGCCAACTCTTGGCCCTGGCCGGTTGGCTCAGTGGTAGAGCGTCGGCCTGGTGTGCAGGAGTCCCGGGTTCGATTCCCGGCCAGGGCACACAGGAGAAGCACCCATCTGCTTCTCCACCCCTCCCCCTCTCCTTCCTCTCTGTCTCTCTCTTCCTCTCCCGCAGCCAAGGCTCCATCGGAGCAAAGTTGGCCCGGGCGCTGAGGATGGCTCTGGTTGCAACAGAGCAACGCCCCAGATGGGCGGAGCATCGCCCCCTGGTGGGCATGCCCGGTGGACCCTGGTGGGGCGCATGCGGGAGTCTGTCTGACTGCCTCCCCGTTTCCAACTTCAGAAAAAAAAAAAAAAAAAAAAAGCCAACTCTTACCAAAGCCCAGATTACGGAGGGAAAGAAACAAACAGGTTAATTCTTACCTACCAAGCGCACAAACGTTGGTACATGTGCTGGAACATATCAGTCCAACTTGGTGACTTTACACAGGTTAATAACCCTTATTTTTGAAGCACTTTCATTACATGGAATGTTGAAAATGTCATCCCTTCTCGTATGTGGAATCAAGTTCTAACGTGTTTAATATGGCATTCCAGGACTTCTGTGAGCTGACTGTGACCTTCTTTTCAAACTTCAACTCTTTTGAGGGCCCCGATGGAAATGAATCTCCCTTTCCCGTGGTTTGCCACACTTTATTTTTAACTCTCCGAGGCCTTTTCATCATAAGTTATGTTGTACGTACGTCTGTTGGCCCCCCTAAATGCGAGCTCTTTCCGGGTGAGGGCCATTCCCAACAGGCCTCATCTCTCCTATTCTCCCCCTAGTCACCCCGGGGTGCCCCGCATAGGCTAATCCATTGATGAACATTTATGGACTTGAATTGGGAGGATACAAGAGAAGTAAATGCAAAGTTCCCTCATAAGCTGTTCACAGCCCATTTAAGAAAATCAAGTCACAATGACACTACAGGAAAAACCCTCATTAACGGAGGACGATTCTCCAAGCCTCTCCCAGTGTGTGGCAGCAAAGTTTCCTAAAAAGTACTAACCACATCCAAAGAGAAGGGAGAAGAAGAAAGAACACCAACCCTCCCCGCCTGCTCGACCTTGAATATGTGTCTAGGAGGACAGACCTGTGTTTCTACCACAGCCCCGACTGCCGGGTAATCCTTGGCGTGTCTACCACCGCGGTCAGCATCCTGACCTTGGACCTCCCCCCCAGACCCCCCGCGGTGCCCTGTTACCCTCCGATCTCCAGTCCAGCGTCTCCTCGGCAGCTCTGAGGCGGAGATCGATATTCTGCAGCTCCCCTTCCACGAGCGGAAGCTCCACCTCCAGCAGAGTCTCCAGAACCCTGTTGTACCAACTTGCCACCAACTCCAGATGAGCCACCAGCTGCCGATAGAACTCCCTGGCAGAGAACAGGGCTGCCGCCGTCTCAGGGACGCACCGCCTCTGCCCGGGACGGAGGTAACTCATTTCTTTCAGCACGGACACCAGCTGGGGGGAAGAATGGACGTAAATGTTTGTAGCCCGGGAGCAGCGAACAGCAGCGATAATGGGTCAAGGACTGGAGAACCCTGGGGGCCCCAGAGGCCTTCCGGGTCCCTCTTAGTTTCCGCTCCTACCCATTCCTTCGATGTGGTGTCAGAGGAGGAACGCTGAGCGCTGGGCAGAAGGAACAGGACTCGGAAAACAGTGGAGCTGTCGCGATCTGTGCATCGCAAGGAGCAAGAGGAAGCCGGGGGTGGGTGCAGGAGGGGGTCTAGCCTCGGTGCCTGAGGGTGTGCGGCTGCCAGGAAGGGGGGGAGATAGGCTCACATCGACTCAGCCTGTTCTGATCCAGGGGTGGTGCCAGGAAGGAGGGGGGCCATTGGGGCAGGGCCCCCACAAGTCAGACTTCTGGTATTCTCCCCGAACGAGGTCACGCACAGGGTCACACTCACAGGACTGAGAGGAGGTGCCCACTGCCCAGCTGTGACTGTTGTGTCTCATCGTTCGAACAAGCCCTTAATTTCTGCAACCCTGCGCTGGCAGGTCTTTGTGTCCTAGTATACGAGGAGGCCGGGAGGTGGGGGTCACCCAGGCCTCTCCGGGGTTCTGAGGGTGCTGGGTTTGGTGGCAACGGCGTCAGAAGAGAGAAGACGAGCAGATGTGGGTCAATGGAAAAAGCAGAGGCCTCTCTCTGGCAGGGTTTCTAAGAGCACTGCTCCTCACTCCTTGCTCGTGTGTCGTGTTCACCGCTGAACTTGCAAAGACTAATGTGTATAGATATGCGTGACAAAACAGACACCAGGCCACAGAGTGTCCCCTGCCACCCCCTCCACTCCCCACCGCCCTGCCGATACCCCTGGGCTCCCTGCTCTCCTTCCAGTGGCTCTAGACCACTCTTGACTGTCACCCAGCAAATGCTACGTAGAGTTAAGACAAAGACTAACAAGAGAAGGGAGGGGTGGGGGGAGGGGTGGAGAAGCAGATGGGCGCTTCTCCTGTGTGCCCTGACCGGGAATCAAACCCGGGACTTCCACACGCCAGGCTGATGCTCTATCATTGAGCCAACCGGCCAGGGCCTCATTCTTACTCTGATACCTACTGCCACTTGCTGAAAGTTGGAAGTCAAGGAAAGTTCACAGCTCTTCTTTGACTTGTGTCTGGTTGTCTCCCTTTAGCTCACATTATAATTGAGGTATATACCACCTCTTCCCTTTCCTTCACTCACTTCCTCCTTCCACCTCCTTTCCCTTCCATCATCTACGAACATCTAAAAGCACCTGCTATGTGCTGCACACTGGGGCTGCCAGAGTCCTTGTTCTTGGAGTGCATAGAGGAGGAGTGGTCCATCCTTGATACTGTCTTACACTGAGGACATAATTCCTGCAGTTATAACATTTAGCCCCTGGCCTACTTGGTAATACAGAAACTCATCTCTTTAGGCCAGGGCTTGGGAATCTTTTTGGCTGAGAGAGCCATGAACGCCACATATTTTAAATGTAATTCCGTGAGAGCCATACAACGACCCGTGTACATTATGCATTATCCAATAAAAATTTGGTGTTGTCCCGGAGGACAGCTGTGATTGGCTCCAGCCACCCGCAACCATGAACATGAGCAGTAGGAAATGAATGGATTGTAATACATGAGAATGTTTTATATTTTTAACATTATTTTTTTTATTAAAGATTTGTCTGCGAGCCAGATGCAGCCATCAAAAGAGCCACATCTGGTTCGCGAGCCATAGGTTCCTGACCCCTGCTTTAGGCATATAACAGCTAATATCGCTGCAAGAGAATGCTGATAAAATTATTCCAATGAGTTCAATGACAGACTCCTATCTTACCAAAGTGAAGAAGTAGGATCCTCCCGCTTCCTTTGCTGACTTTTATATCAGTCAGAATGGACGTTCTACTCAACCTTCTGTTTTCTCAAAAGACACAGCATGCTCCCAGCTCAGTTTTCAAGCCCTCCCTGCACTGCATTCCCGGAGAACGGGCCATCGGGACGGAAGCAGGTGAGTGCTTTCAGCTCAGGGTGGCCCGTAGTTTTCACTGTTATATTTTTAGTGGAATGGTGGACGTCCTGTCGTGGGTTAGCTTTTGGCCACCGTCTTCTCCAACACTAAGCTCTCTGTGGCTGCTATGGCCTACCCCGGCCTTCCGCCCTTCTGACCACCCAGTACAGGGTTCCTCAACCTCAAAACTGCTGACATTTGTAGACAAAACAAAAAAGGAACCTCAAAGGACCTCCCTTTGTGTGGGCACCATCTGTGCGTTAGAAAGCACAGCAGCAGCCCTGCTGATCCACCTGGTGCATATCGGCACCCAGTCCATGATTGACAACCAGAAATCTCTCCAGAGGGGAAAAACCGCCTCAGTTGAGAATCACCAATCTAGAGTCTTATTTCCAAAGTTACTCCTTTGAGATTTACCAAACGCTACCTAATGACGATAGATCTTTGCATGTTGACATTCTAGTTCCCCATGAACTCCTGTGTTCCCTGAGAGCAGGAACTAGGTCTTACAGCTGCTTGGCCTTCCAATGTTCATGTCCAGCAGGCGTTCAAGGTGGGCCGGTCAACCGTCGGGTACCAAATGGTCAGTAATGCTATTATTCTGTCTGTCCAAAGATGGGTAGCAGTATCTGTTTAAATGCATTCTGAAATTTCAGATAGTGCCTATCTATAATATATTTAAACATTTTGATGAGTTTATCTTGTAATAATCGCCACTCTACCTTTGTATGTAAAGTCAAATCTGTAATAAAGCTATTATAGAAAAAGTTTAAAAATATATACATTGCAATAATTTCTGTTGTGAAAAATCAAAGCAAACCTATTGGCTAGCCCTGAAGAAAAATATGAACCTTGGACAAGTTGAGAAAACGCCACACCACAGGATTTAGCCCCAAAAAGGAAATCTGGGGTGTAAATTCTTTGGAGTATCTTTTTCATATTCATATATAAAAAAAGCCTTTTTTGCCTTTGAAATCAGCAAAGTTAAGCAAAAGTCTTCAGGAATCCAATGAGAGATGACTGATGCCTGGCTTACTTGTGGGTTGAAGTTGACAGAGATCAGCTTCGTCTCTGGGTCACGTTTCAGAAGTGGCCGGGAGAGATTGTACTGGGACTTCTCTGATACTGTCTGACACCAGTCCTCATAAAGTCTTGTCTCATACCTGCAAGAATGGGAAACGACAGCCCCCTTACAAACAGCCTCCCAGCATCCCAAAGCCTGGCATCGATTAACTGAAGATACAGATAACATATACAGTACATATACATGCATATCTATAGTCTATCTATCTATCTATCTATCTATCTATCTATAATTCTATTCATCCATCCATTCATCCATCTATCCATCCATCCATCCACTCTCCATTCATATCTCTTTCTCTCTCTCTCTCTCTCTATCTCATGAACTAATGATAATACTAATAAAATACCTGAATACATTCTGAAGTCAAAGTCATTGACTCAGCCAGGCCTGGATGCTCCGGCAAGTGACCCCTTATTTCTAAAGATGGCACAGCTGAGATCAGAGGAGAGGAGAAGGAGAGTCCCCACGTGATCTTTCTGGACAGTAAGGGAAGTTGGGATCGGCCTCAGGAAAAGTGGGAAGAAGCCACTGGGTAAGATGTGCTCTCATAGTAACTTTCCCGTCACTTACAGATAAAATGAGGACTAGCCGCCCCACGGTAAGTGCAGCCAGTGGTGGGAAACGCGGGGAGACAGACACTGCAGCAAGCACGCTCCTAGAGAGCTGGGCAGGGCACGGACATCCAACAACAGGGCTGGGTGGGGAGGGTACAAGGACAATGCTGGGAAGCGTTTAGGGAACAAGGGCTGAAGTGATGCTGGACGGCGTCTCAGCAGGTGAGCGGAGCCAGATGGTGACAGAGGAAGGTGTGCCCTGGCAGAAACACCAGCAGTACGGCCAAGGGATGGGAAGAGAGACCGCGTGCCGGGAACACCCGAGGGGGAGGAACACGCGAGGCGGAGGGGCCGTAGGGGGGGAGAGAGAGACCGCGTGCCGGGAACACCCGAGGCGGAGGGGCCGTAGGGGGTACAGAGACCGTGTGCCAGGAACACCCGAGGGGGAGGAACACGCGAGGCGGAGGGGCCGTAGGGGGGAGGGGAGAGACCGCGTGCCGGGAACACCCGAGGGGGAGGGGCCATAGAGGGGGGAGAGAGACCGCGTGCCGGGAACACCCGAGGCGGAGGGGCCGTAGGGGGGGGACAGAGACCGTGTGCCGGGAACACCCGAGGTGGAGGGGCCGTAGAGGGGGGAGAGAGACCGCGTGCCGGGAACACCCGAGGGGGAGGGGCCGTAGAGGGGGGAGAGAGACCGCGTGCCGGGAACACCCGAGGGGGAGGGGCCGTAGAGGGGGGAGAGAGACCGCGTGCCGGGAACACCCGAGGCGGAGGGGCCGTAGGGGGGGGACAGAGACCGTGTGCCGGGAACACCCGAGGGGGAGGGGCCGTAGGAGGGGGGAGAGAGACCGCGTGCCGGGAACACCCGAGGGGGAGGGGCCGGATGGGGGGAGAGAGACCGCGTGCCGGGAACACCCGAGGGGGAGGGGCCGGATGGGGGGAGAGAGACCGCGTGCCGGGAACACCCGAGGGGGAGGGGCCGTAGGAGGGGGGAGAGAGACCGCGTGCCGGGAACACCCGAGGGGGAGGGGCCGTAGAGGGGGGAGAGAGACCGCGTGCCGGGAACACCCGAGGGGGAGGGGCCGTAGGGGGGGGGAGAGAGACTGCGGGCCGGGAACACCCGAGGGGGAGGGGCCGTAGGGGGGGGGGGAGAGACCGCGTGCCGGGAACACCCGAGGGGGAGGGGCCGTAGGGGGGGGAGAGAGACTGCGGGCCGGGAACACCCGAGGCGGAGGGGCCGTAGGGGGGGGGGGGAGAGACCGCGTGCCGGAAACACCCGAGGTGGAGGGGCCGTAGGGTGGGGACAGAGGCCGCGTGCCAAGAACACCCGAGGCGGAGGGGCCGTAGGGGGGGAGAGAGACCGCGTGCCGGGAACACCCGAGGGGGAGGGGCCGTAGGGGGGGGGGAGAGAGACCGCGTGCCGGGAACACCCAGGGCGGAGGGGCCATAGGGGGGGAGAGAGACCGCGTGCCGGGAACACCCGAGGCGGAGGGGCCGTAGGGGGGGGACAGAGACCGCGTGCCGGGAACACCCGAGGCGGAGGGGCCGTAGGGGGGGGAGAGAGACCGCGTGCCGGGAACACCCGAGGGGGAGGGGCCGTAGAGGGGGGAGAGAGACCGTGTGCCGGGAACACCCGAGGGGGAGGGGCCGTAGGGGGGGGAGAGAGACCGCGTGCCGGGAACACCCGAGGCAGAGGGGCCGTAGGGGGGGGGAGAGACCGCGTGGTGGGAACACCCGAGGTGGAGGGGCCGTAGGGTGGGGACAGAGGCCGCGTGCCAAGAACACCCGAGGCGGAGGGGCCGTAGGGGAGGAGGGAGAGAGACCGCGTGGTGGGAACACCCAAGGCGGAGGGGCAAAGCTCAAGGCTGGGGAGGGAGGCCAAGGCCAGCGAGGGCTTTCCCCGGCATGTTAAGGGGTCAGTGGCAGCACCGGAAGGCTGTCCACCCCGGGAATCCAGTGGTGGTAGCAGATGCAGTAACAGTGTGGGCAGGGGGCATTGGGTTCTGCGCCCCCAGAAGGCTCACTGCGGCTTTTAAGCAGGAACAACTCTGACCACACACGGGAACCGTGCATTCTTAGGCTTTCTTTATAAAAGGGCACAGGAAATACTGTAAAAACTTATTTCCTTGTTTCTTTGGGCCGCACAAACCGTGGCTTTCTGGACAAGAGCTGCACTCCCAGGAGACCCTGCATTTGTAAACCAGAAGCGGCGGTACTCACAGAGCACCTGGTTTCAGCCTATAAGACACAGAGTCACACTCCCGGCCCCCAAGGGATCCACTCACACTGAGAACTGTGGAGGCGCCTGGGGCTCTGCGAGCGGCAGAGCGGGGCAGTCCGAGCTGCCTACCTTTCCAGCACTGCCAGCGTGTCTTCATACTTCCAGACCAGCCCCTTCCCTTCGGCAGATTCCATGCAACTGTCCACACCAAAGAGGAAAAACAAACACGTGGCTTCAGATTAGGAGAAGTCAAAATAATGATCTGATTGACAAACTGCCACCTGTGGAGCAGAGGTCGAATAGCTTCCCAGGCTGGTTCCCAAAGGCCCTGGAAGGAGTCTGCCGTCTTCTTCCTGAACACCCTCCGGGGGCCACTAGGGGGCGCCTGCAGTGCCTGAAATGCAGGCAGCCCCACAGGTGACCGGGTGACAAGGTTTCCCACGTGGCTCCACCAGCCCTTCACCCCAGCCCCGCCAGTCGTGCACAGATTCACTGAGTCCTTCAAAAACCCGGACCAAAGGGAAATTGAGACAGGAAAGAAGAATTCTAGGCTCTATAGCTGTCTGTATATAAGAAAATAACTATATATGACATTAGACATTATAACAAAATCTATATAACATTATAGGTATATATAAAACAATGTGAATACATTTATATAACAATGTTTATATATATATCTCTATATCTCTATAGATATAGAGATATAGAGATATAGATAATATAGATATAGATATAGATATAGATATAGATATAGATATACAGTGTGTCCGTAAAGTCATGGTGCACTTTTGACCGGTCACAGGAAAGCAACAAAAGACTATAGAAATGTGAAATCTGCACCAAATAAAAGGAAAACTCTCCCAGTTTCATACCTATTCAGTGCAGTTCGATGTGGGCTCACACACAGATTTTTTTAGGGCTCCTTAGGTAGCTATCCTGTATAGCCTCTACAGACTCGTCACTGACTGATGGCCTACCAGAATAGGGTTTCTCTACCAAACTGCTGGTTTCCTTCAACTGCTTATCCCACCGACTCATGTTATTCCTATGTGGTGGTGCTTCGTTATAAACGCGCCGATATTCATGTTGCACTTTGGTCACGGATTCGAGTTTAGTGAGCCACAGAACACACTGAACTTTCCTCTGTACCATCCACATCTTGACTGGCATGGCTGTGGGCTGCTCTGCTGTATACACAGTGTTACATCATCACCTGCGCATGCGCACATGCTGCCACATCATTCTACAGAAACTGGGAGGGTTTTCCTTTTATTTGGTGCAGATTTCATATTTCTATCATCTTTTGTTGCTTTCCTGTGACCGGTCAAAAGTGCACCATGACTTTATGGACACACTATATATATATATATATATATATATATATATATATATATATATATATATATATATACATATATATATATATACACACATACACACACACACACCACGCATATATAGACATGGATAGATAAATATAACTGTGCACACGCAATGCACACACATGTACCACACATGCACATATACCCACGTGCTCACATGCACAGACACACGTGGAAGCTTCCATAGGAATTATGAGGACCACAGAGGGATGTGAGCAGACTCCAGCCCAAGGCACTGCTGCCCACCCCTGCTTCTGTTTGAGGACACAAAAGGAAAGTCTGGGTCCCGGGAAAATCGGTGAAGTATCCACAATCTTCAGAAACCTTCACACTAACTCTGTTGGAAGGTCTGTGATTGTGTCTGTTCTGCGAAGCACAGCGAGGCGGCTTATTGCAAAGGTTCTTTAAAGCCCATTTGCTCTCTGAACCAACGCAGGGTTTCTCCACAAGATCCCGGAGCTTTGCGTGGAAGCCTGCACACCCGCAGAGAAAGCGCTGGATTTCTAGCCGCTTTAGTGACCTTATGCGGTGAGGAAGCAGGTGCCTGCCTCTTGGAGGCGGCAAGGAGGAGCGGACAGAGCTCCGGACCAGGCGGGTGGCTGCCACAGCAGAGCAGCTTTCCCCGTGGGAACAGCCTCGGCCAGAGAGAGCGCCCTCGCCCCAGGCCACACAGCCCCCGCAGTCTGCCGGCATCCACCCAGGAGCTCCCGAGGGTGCCCAGGCCAGGTAAGCCTGCAGGGCCAGAGCAGAGTTCCCCAGAGCCAGGGAGACCTCCCAGTAATCACAGCGCTGCTCAGTTCTCCCTCTGCCCTCCCCTCCCCCACCCTCCCAGGTGCCATTCCCAAGGGCGTCCCTACGGACTTCTGCACACGCCTCTCAGAGCCTGCTCCCAGGGAACAGGGCCAAAGACAGCGATCACAGTCCTCAGTCCTGGAGCCAGCCTCCCCCCACCCCCACTCACAGATCTTCTCCCTCCCGCCTTGGGGGGCATGCCTGAGAAGAGGGACATGCCCTCCCCACTGTCCCCTGGGCCACACCTCTCAGGGCTAAGAGACCCGGGGAGACCCAGGCTCCCAGGCCTCCCCTCCGCTCTCTCTCCGACGGAGCATGGCACCTCCCTCTGTTTAGTTGTGGCAGTTTTTTGCATCTGCTAAGCCAGGAGCTCGCTCAGACCACAGCAGAGGCCCCACAGATGTGCCCACCAGGCAGGCGTGTTCGGTCTCTGAGAAGTCGGAGGGGAAAATGGAGTCCTCGCTAACTTTAAGGTTGGCTGTTTCACAGAAAACCCTTGATGCTCAGACTCTCTCCGGCCGGCCCGGCTGGGGCTTCTCAGGGTCTCTGCTGGGCAGCTCAGGACCATGTGGGGGAGGCTCCCCGTGGACCCGCCCCAGGGCTGTGCGTCATCTTCCCCATCTCTGGGAGTCTTTCGTCCTTTTAAGTTCTTTTCCAGTTTTACTGAGGTGCAATGGGCACTCAGCACTGTCGAAGTTTAAAGTGTGCAGCATAACGACCTGCATATGCTCTGAAATGATTACTACAGTTAGTTTAGTAAACATCCCTCATCTCACGTCAATACAAAAAAAAAGGAAAACTTGTTTTGTTGTGATGAGAGCTCTTAAGACCTACTCACTTAACTTTCCATTTATTTATTTATTTATTTATTTAGTGAGAGGTGGGGAGGCAGAGAGACAGACTCCCTTCATGCACCCTGACAAGCCCACCACAGGGTGATGCTCTGCCCACCCAGACCATTGCTCTGTTGCTTGGCAACCGAGCTATTTTAGTGTCTGAGTCAAGGCCATGGAGCCATCCTCAGTGCCTGGGCCAACTTGCTCGAACTGAGCCATGACTGCAAGAAGGGAAGAGAGAGAGACAGACAGACAGACAGAGAACAGGGAGGGGAAGGGATGGAAAAGCAGGTGGTCGCTTCTCCTGTGTGTCCTAACTAGGAATGGAACCCAGGACATCCACATGCCGGGGCCGACACTCTACCACTGAGCCCACGGGCCAGGGCCAACAACTTTCAAGCACACTGCACAGCTCTGTTAACGACAGTCATCATGCTGTACATTACATCCCCAGGACTGATTTATCTTATAACTATGTGTTGGTACCTTTTGAAACCTTCACTCCCTGGTCCACCCTCCACTCTTGCCTCTGATAACCACGTAACCACAAATATAATTTCTTTTTCTTTAGGTTTTTTTTTTTCCAGATTCTTCACATAAGTGAGATCATCCAGTAGCAGTACTTGTCTTTCTCTGTCTGACTTACTTCACTTAGACAGTGTCCTCAGGGCATCCATGTTGCATGGCAGGATTCCTTCTTTTTTACGGTGGAATAATATTCCATTCTATATATATACACACACACACATACATACATATACACACACATATGTGTGTGTGTGTGTGTGTGTGTGTATATATATATATATATATATATATGTTTATCCATTCATCCCCCAATGAACACTTAGGTGGTTTCGATATCTTGGCTATTGCAGAAATCTCTTTCCCATTATGATTTAATTTCCTGCAGACAGACCCCCAGAAGTGGAATTGCTGGATTATATGCTAGCTATTTAAAAGTTGTGGAGGAATCTCCATACTGTTTTCCGTGGTGGCTGCGCCAACTTACAGCCCAACAGGGTGCAAGACACCCCTTTCTCTACATCCTCACCAACGCTTATCTTGTCTTTTTGATGACGGCCATTCTCAAGGTGCGAGGCGATCTCTTGTGCGTCGTTTCGATTTGCACTGTCCTGATGAAGGGTGCCGCCGAGCACCTGCTCATGTCTGAAAGCCCTCGGTCTTGTCACCTGGGCCAGCAGCTCTGCAAGGCCCCTTTTAGCTCAGAAAGACCAGTGATGCCCATACCAGACTTCAGTTCCTTTGTTTCTGTTGTGTTTAGAAAGAGGGGTCAGAGCAAGACCACCCTGCCCTAGGCTGCATCCTGGACACGGTACCGTGAACAGCTCTCCTCTCTCACTTGCGGCAGCCCAGACGCCTCTCAGCAGCTCAGCTTACAGAACCAGCTGTGAGGCAGGCCAGTGGTTCCCAAGCCCGGTCACCGTCGGAGTCACAGGGGGAGTTTGCAGGGGAAGCCAGTCTGCAGACTCCACGCTGCCCCTTGATTCAGATGCAGGAGGCGGGCAGAGGCTGGGAGTCTGCCCTTTAACGGGCACTCAGGGCGTTCTAACGCACGAGGTTCTCCCACCCTGCTTTATGAAGCACTGAGCGCCATAACTTCCCAGCGGCCCCAGTAGCAAAGAGATATTGTGTCAGAGGGAGACGTGTGGAAGACCCCAGAGAGCCTGAAGATCCTGACTCGTCTTCCTCGGAATGAGTCTCATGGAGCAGAAAGAGGTCAGCCTCTTGGTCATCAAGCCTCATTCAACCCAAGGGGCCCCCATAGTCAGCTCAAATGTGTCCATCTTGATACTGACTGGCCAATAGGCATCTGGTTCTTACGGACTAAAGGTTTGTATTCCCTCCCCCAAATTCATCGGTTAAAGCCTAATTCCCCAGTCTGGTGGTACTGGGAGGTGGGATCGCTGGGGTGATCTGTTCACAAGGGTGGAGCCCTTATGAACGGGATTAGTGCCCTCCTAAGAGAATCCACAGAGCTCCGGTGCTCCTTCTGCCATGTAAGGGACACAGTGAGGAGGCGGTTGTCTATGGCCCCGAGAGCGGGCTCCTCACTAGGCACCAAGTCTGCTGGCAACTTGATTAGGACTGCCCAGCCTCTAGAACTGTGAGAAACACATTTCTCATGGTCATCAGCCATCTAGTCTGTGGTATTCTGTTACAGCAGCTCAACTAGACTAAGCCACTGGCCAGTGTCAAACCCTGGACAGAAATAAGGGCGGTTTTCATGCCTTAGGTGAAGTGTGAGCTGCATTTTATGTAACAGTCAAAATCCAAAGCGGGAGCGGAAGCCTGAGACGAATCTGCCCTTCGGGAATGTGGTACTCACGGGTGTGCGATGCATCCAAAGCTGGCGAAGGGACCCTGGACGCGCTGCCTCAGCTCCTGAGCCCAGCGGAGACCCCCTGCCACAGCGGGCATGTTCTTGTGCATCGAGGAGAACCCTGGAAAAGCACACAGCCAGGCTGAAGTGGGGTGCTGGACTCCGGGCTCCACTCTGCCCGGAACACCTCCCTCCAGCGAGTCCACTGTGGCCTCATCTACCTCCACAGGGCAAAGTCACCCTGCGCTCACGCTGAGACGGGGCTCCTGAGAGACCACTGTGTTCTGCTGAGGAGTAGGAAATGGTGACCTCAGGGAGAACAGGACACAGGGTCAGAGGACAGGGGTCCCAGGCTCCTTCTGCCACTCACCAGCTTTCTGACTTCACATCAGTGATGTCCAACCTAGATGCTGTTCAGCATCACTTGGGAGGGAGGGGGTCTTTAAAAAATATGACGCCCAGGGCCCTGGCTGGATGGTTCAGTGGTAGAGCGTCAGCCCAGCATGTGGAATTCCCGGGTTTGATTCCCAGCCAGGGCACACAGGAGAAGTGTCATCTGCTTCTCCACCCCTCCCCCTATCCTTTTTCTCTATCTCTCTCTTCCCCTCCCGCAGTCAAGGCTCCACTGGAGCAAAGTTGACCCAGGTGCTGAGGATGGCTCCATGGCTTCTGCCTCAGGTGCTAGAATGGCTTCAGTTACAACAGAGCAACCCCCCAGATGGGCAGAGCATCGCCCCCTGGTGGGCATGCTGGGTGGATCCTGTGGGAGTCTGTCTCTCTGCCTCCCTGCTTCTCACTTCAGAAAAATACAAAAAAAAAATTTAAAAATATGATGCCTGGGCCTTGCCTTCCCTTGCCATTCTGATTTATTTTTTACTTAGAAATTAAATGTAACAGGGTGACACTGATCAATAAGCAGACACAGGTTTCAGGTAAACATCTCCATAGCATTAGAACAGTTGATTGCTCTGTGTGCCCATCACCCAAAGTCAGATCATTTTCCGTCACCATATATCTGTCCCTCTTCACTCCGCCCACCATTCTGATGTAATTGATCTGGGTAGGGCCATTTGTATTTTGTAAAAGCTCTCAAGAGGATTCTAATTGTACAGTCAGGGTTGAGAAACTCTGCTTTAATAGACAATTTAATCACTCTGGGTCTCATTTGGTTTTCCCATTTATAAAATGGTGTATAGGGGAACTCAGTAAGGGGACGAATGAGTCAGCCCATGTGGACGATGAAGCGTTTGACCAGAGTTCGCAAGGACAGGATATTCTTACTTTAGTCCATACAGTGTGTTTTCTTGCTTTAGAATGAGTTGTCAAGATTTAACTATTATGAGATTTTATTTTTTAATTTTTAAAAAATTGTTATTTATTGATTTCAATGAGATAGGAGAGAGAGGAACGACAGCAACATTGGCCTGTTCCTGTATATGCCCTGACTGGGAATCAAACCAGCAACCTCTGTGTTTCAAGACAATGCTCTAACCAGCCAAGCTATCTGGCTAGGGCAAGATTTCATTTTTTTAAAAAAGTCACTTTTCAGCTTCCTTGGAAACACTGGAAGATCTGGCAAAAATCAGCCACCACTTCTAGCTAGCAGCCGGGACCGTGTGAGGTCCCTTCCTTCAGTCTGGTCATGGGCTCTACCACCTTCTGTGTCTTACCCTCCACCCAGATCTATGGGACACAGAATTCTAAGGTAACACCACATGGCCCTTACCCTTGCATGATCTTCTCCTCTTTAAGGGTGGGTAGAAACTGCAAATCAGATAAAATATTACTCCTTAGGCTCTGGCCAGTTGGCTCAGTGGTAGAGCATTAGCCTGGCATGTGGAAGTCCCAGGTTCGATTCCCAGACAGGGCACACATGAGAAGCGCCCACCTGCTTTTCCATCCTTCCTCCTTTCCTTCCTTTCTATCTCTCTTTTCCCTTCCTGCAGCCAAGGCTCCATTGGAACAAAGTTGACCCGGGTGCTGAGGATGGCTCCATGGCCTCCACCTCAGGCGCTAGAATGGCTCTGGTTGCAACAGAGCAACACCCCAGATGGGCAGAGCATCACACCTTGGTGGGCATGTTGGGTGGATCCTGGTTGGGCACATGTGGGAGTCTGTCTCTCTGCCTCCCTGTTTCTCACTTCAGAAAAATACATATATATATGGTCTACCGGAAAGTTCTGTCCGTTTCTATCACAAGTTTCGACATGTAAGCACATGTTTATTTGGTGCATGTGTGCCTCTCTATTTTTATCACTTAATGTATACATACTGATGTAGCAAATTAACTAAAACAAAGTTGATTCACGTTAGTCTTATGTGTGAAGCGATAGTGTATCTATGGCTACTGATAAAGTTCATTTACGCCACTGTAATTTTTATAAATTTCAACAAGGAAGAGATGCTACAGAAGCATGTCTGTCGCATCCACCATATTCCCCGGACTTAGCACCCTCCGACTATCACTTGTTTTTGTCCTTACAAAATTTTTTGAAGGGCAAAAAATTCAAAAATGAAGAAGATATCAAACAAGCACTGGTTCAATTTTTCGCATCAAAAGATAAAACATTTTTCAAAAATGGGACATACAAATTGCCCTCACGCTGATTAAAGAAATCATTAATAATAATGGCAATTATATTATTTAATAAAGTTTATTGATGGTAAGAAAAATTTGTATTTTGTTTTATTCCAAAAACGGACAGAACTTTCCGGTAGACCATGATATATATATATATATATATATATATATATATATATATATATTACTCCTGAGATAATCTTTATTATATGTGGCTTAAGTGTCTGTTTGTTGCCGATAGCTTATTGGTTGCTTGCGTAACTGTACTAGCCAATGGGGTGAAGTTGTCACAGCTGAACGCAAATTGAGCGGGTCAGGGGGAAGGTGAACATTTGTTTGCATTGGCAATCATCTGTTTTACATAAAAACTATGTCTTAACGTAATTTCTTTTAAGAATGCCTCCTAGAAAATACA
This sequence comes from Saccopteryx leptura, assembly GCF_036850995.1. NCBI lineage: Eukaryota > Metazoa > Chordata > Mammalia > Chiroptera > Emballonuridae > Saccopteryx > Saccopteryx leptura. The sequence goes on along the minus strand of NC_089504.1, from coordinate 361,340,528 downwards.
GCACTGAAGAGGAGAGAAAAGGAGCTAAAGCTGCACAAAAACGGCTTTCTCGACAAAAAGAAACCACTGAGCAGAGAAAGACAAGGCTTGCTTCAGTCGCAGAGCAAACGCGTCTTTCTCAGCAAAATGAGACTGATGAGCATAGAGAAATAAGGCTTGCCTCAGATGCAAGACAAAAAAGCCTGTCTCGACAAAATGAGTCCCTTGAACAAAGGCAGGAGAGAAATGCAAAAAAACAACAAAGTAATGCTGACCGAAACGCAAAAAGGATTAAAACAGTTTCAAATGGAGAAACTTTAATTTTTGAGCATTCCTCTGGTGACATGAATATTAAATGTGAACACTGTCAGTCCTTAAACTTCAAGTTAGAAACTAATTGATTTGACCGTTCCTGCAAAACTTGCCTTTGCTATGACCATCAATAAGTCTCAGGGCCAAACGCTTAAGCATGTTGGCATTTTTTTACCTGAGCCTGCATTTGCACATGGTCAACTTTATGTTGCCTGTTCAAGAGTTTATGAAAGAACGGACGTAAAATTAAAAATAATTGATGGTCCTCTGCAAGGCGAGCTTAAAAATGATGGAAAGATCTACACAAGAAATGTTGTGTACAAAGAGATCTTTGACATGTGAATTAACATTTTATTATTTAAATCACCTTAATTTATTGAGCTAGCGGTGGCTCTTAAGAAATGTACCGCCAGTGGTTTCCTTCATTGCACTCTACTTTAAGCAATTAAGCAAGTAGAAGGGAGAAACCCCATGGGGCACTAAGCAAAGGGGCGTCCTCGTGGCCTGCCCTGGGTAATTCAGTTTGAATTAGCAGACACCTTTGCACAAATCATTTTAATTACAATTTATAATATCTAGAACAGCGGTCATTTCGTATGACCACTGGGCTTTCTAGTATCTTATATGGCAACAAGAGGATAATCTTGGGGAGGACTAACCTAATTAGGTGAGCCATTTAAAAGGAGAAAGTTTTCTCCGGTCATCTAAGAAGGGGAAGTGAGGGACTTGAAGGTTAAGAAGCATTCAGTGTGCCCCCACTGGCTTGAAGGAGGCAGTTACATAGCCTTCCCACATGGCAGGGAGTGGGGCTGGCTCCCAGCTGGCAGCCAATAAAGAAATAGAAACTGCAGTCCTACAGCCACAAGGAGCTGGATTCTACCAACAAAAGTGAGCTTGAAGTGAATTTTCTCCTCAAAGCCTCTGGATGAGAAGCCAGCCCAATCGACGCCCCGGTCAGGGCACACAGGAAAAGTGACCATCTACTTCTTCCCCTCCATCCCTTCTCTCCCTCCTCCCTTTCCGCAGCCAGTGGCTCGACTGGTTAGAGCTTTATGCCTGGCACTGAGTACAACTCCATTGGAGCACATCAGCCTCAGGCACTAAAAATAGCTCGGTACTTCAGCATTGTCCCTAGATGGGGTTGCCAGGTGAGTCCCGGTCAGAGTGCATGCAGGAGTCTGCCTCACTATCTCCCCTCCTCTCACCTAAAAAAAAAAAAAATCTATTGTAGAACTGAGGTGTGTTTAAGATTAATCAGTGTGGCAATATTGATCAAGGATCAAGTCATCTGTTATGCTAAGGTCTCAGCTTCCCAAAGGCAGAGGCGGTGAAGACTTCACTGCTCTGGGTCATCCTGCCTGTCTCAGCCCCAGATACCGGGAAATGCCCAGCTCAGTGAACCCTCCCCTCAGTCAAGATGCTCTGGACTGTCAGGTACGGAGGCTGCTCTTGCTTTTCTTACAGAGTGTCAGAGATCCATCATAGATATTCATCCATCATTGACTTTCACCCTCCTCAGTAGTAGAACTCCCCATCCAAATCCCCTGGCAAACGGCTTACCGCGTTCTGCCTCCTCCTGGACACGCTGAGTGTACATTACCCTCACTGTGTCCAGGTCTCTGTTGAACATTTGGATGAGTGCCAGGTACTTAGCAGCTACATCTCGTGCTACCAGGGGTCTTTCGAGGAGGTTGCCTGCGATGTCTAGCAGCTGCAGAAAAGATGGAGAAAGAAGAGGAACAAGTCACAGATCCCATATTGCCAAGGTTACAGCCATCTTTGTGTCCCAGCTTTTCTTTTATATGTTTATCAATGTAGGAGGGTCAAACAATTCTTGCATAACTGGATCAATAACTATTCATTGGTGGATATTCGTAGTCTTCCCCATCTCTCCTTTGCTTCTAAAGGAGAAGGATTCCTGTCAAACCCTTGTGGGATGTAAGAATTGGGATAAAAGGTAAAAACAAAGAAAAAAAAGTTGTTAGAAAAGTTAAGCTGATCTATAAAAAGACCATTAAAAATAAAGACCTAAAACAGAAAAGGCAGGTGAAGATAGAGACCAAAAGCTAGATAGGAAAGAAGCTAAGTAGTCTAGGTGTTGGGGAGAATTTTGGAAGGCTAAAACTTGAGAGTGAGTGCAAGAAAAAAATTTGCAGAGAGAATGAAGTAATTTCTGGAATCATTTCAAATGTTTGGAGAGAAGAATCCTAATAGTCTTCCTATATGAGTTATGGAATGTCAGGTATTTATTAAAGGTCATATATATATATATATATATCCATCCATCCCCTGGCAATGGCTAATGAAGCCTGCAATTTCGATTATTTTAGAATAGCATGGGCTCTGGTCTTTTTAGACATTTTCAGCACCTGGGAACTTAACTACTTCCCAACAAAGTCCATTCCATCTTTAAATAGCTTTGACAGAAATCTCTTTCCTCTGTTGAGCCAAAACCTGTCTCCTTGTTATTTCCACCGATTAATTCTGGTTCTAATCCTTAAGGCTTGACAGATGAAGTCTCCTGATAGTGGATAGAAATCTATCACGTTCTCCTACATCCTTGTGTCTCACGACTCAGAATCCGCAGCTGTGCAGTCATTCAGCTGCTCATCATCCTAAACCTTCTCTATAGTCTGTACCATCTATTCTGGGCAATACGGGGCAAGGGCACAAGTCTTCTTATTCTAGTGACTTTTAGGTGAATGCTCTAAGCAACTGCCTGGTAAGTGGTTTGCCTCAGCTTGAATCAACCTGACAACAGGGGTCAAATACCCATGGTGTGGCAGAACCACGGATTCAGGATGGTGATCACAGTAGACTTCTTCACTTTTAGTGGGTGCCCTACTGATCAGTCCCAGGGAGACCATTCCAGAAGAACCTTTTCTGAAAGGTATTTTTACATCATGATGTTTTCAGGAAAGTATTAGTAACTAACCTGAGAAGTCTGATTCTGCACACTCCCTTGCCCTAGGACACGCCCAACACGAATAGACTAATGGGAACACTTACTATCTGCAGGAACAAAACAGGTGGGAGAGTATCCCCACCCCCTGTGGTGAGGGTGGCGGTGGGGAAACTGGGCACAGGGCTGGCTCCCACTCTACTTGGGCGAACCTTAAAGGCGTGCTCTAAATCGGGCACGTCATCAAAGGCTTGAATAAAGATGGTCCCAAGTCTTCGGTCAAGATCTTCTACTCTCTGGTTAAATTTAGAGACGTCATTTTCAAATTCCTAAAGAGACAGCACATGGACAGAAAATTATGATTTTGTGACAGCCAGTCCCACCATGCTCTTTACTAACAATCTCTGCACTTGAATCAGTCACACCAAGGATTTATTTTCATCTTCTAGGATATAACTTGGCAGGGCTTAGTTTTTATCCATGAATATAGTTACCTCATAATTGTAGCACCTTCCCCCCCAGACGAAATGGTAGAGTAGGTCAAATTGTGAGGTTGTTACCCTTTCACTTTGTCTCTGTGTCACCTTGCATCCTCTGAAGCCCCATCTCTATCACTCACAGTGCCAGCTTATGCCATCCCAAAAACCACCTCAACAGCAACAGCCCCAGCTCTGGGGCTGCATCATCGCTCCTTCCCTTCTTCTCCATCATCCCTCCTTCCCTTCTTCTCCATCATCGCTCCTTCCCTTCTTCTCCATCATCGCTCCTTCCCTTCCTCTCCACCATCCCTACTTCCCTTCCTCTCCATCATCCCACCTTCCCTTCCTTTCCATCATCCCTCCTTCCCTTCTTCTCCATCATCCCTCCTTCCCTTCCTCTCCATCATCCCTCCTTCCCTTTCTCTCCATCATCCCTCCTTCCCTTCCTCTCCATCATTTCTCCTTCCCTTCTTCTCCATCATCCCTCCTTCCCTTCCTCTTCATCATCCCTCCTTCCCTTCCTCTCCATCATCCCTACTTCCCTTCCTCTCCATCATCGCTAATTCCCTTCCTCTCCATCATCCCTACTTCCCTACTTCTCCATTACACTACCTTCCCTTCCTCTTCCAAGTCTAAATCCTATTTTTTCAATAGAACCAAACTAGTCTAGCTACTAGGAGAAAAGTAAGCTAACTAAACTAATACACACTATTTCTTCTAAGTACACTTTAATTGGTGAAGACAACAGTTAGCCGTTGTTCTTAAGGTCCCTAAATTTAGCAAATAAAAAAACTATAGGATATGCATTTAAATTTAAACTTAGGTGAACAATGAGTTGATTTGGACTAATGTAAGTTTTAGAAAGTGGCCTCTCCCCGGTCCGCTAAGATCTCCTGAGACATCTGAAGGTGCAGATTTCTGCTTTAATTTTGATCACCTTTTCCCTCAGATACTCTTAAAAAATTCCTCCTCCAATAATTAGCCGTTCCTGCTCAGGAACCGCCTTTTCTGATTTCTGCCTGGCCCCCTCTCCACCTCCCGTCTCCCATGGGCTGCACTCACAGATCCCAGCCTGGGGCTGTGGGTAGGACGTGGGCTCTTGTCCTCTCATTATGAAAAATACATGTCTGGCCTTCCCTAGTCCCTGAGTACTCCCTTGGAAACCAGAGTCAGGTCAGAAAAACTAGTACCCCTCACGGCTGCCCCCACGCAGTAATACAATTCTGCCCAGTGTGCCTGGCCTTCGTGTAGCAGTCACTGCTCAAAGCTTAAAGCCCGCAGGTGCCGGGTGGACCCGGCCTCCACCCTCATCCCATCTCCACCCCAGCATCTCTGAAACCCCGAATATCACGGGTCTGGAGCAGTCAGCAGTTGAATAAGGCCCTCCCGATCTTTCTCCTGGCATGAAGAATAATTAGGCGTGGGCGTCCCTTCATAAAAGCTCAGGGCCCACAGAGCCAGAGGAAACGGGTGAAATGCAAATTGATGCCCAGACCCTCCGGGCCGGATGCACCTGGAAAGGGGAAAACCTTGCGAGTCAGCCCTTCTGAGCCCTACCGTGCTCTGGAGGTCCAGGCAGTCATAGGAGGACGCAGAGAAGACCCCGAACATCTCTTGAAATTCATCGTGCATCTGCTGGACCTGCTGACTCAGGGCATTCCCTCGGATGCCACTGAACTCGAGCCTTTCCAGGTTGTGAAAGTCCAAGACGGTCTTCAGGAGACCCTGTGGGGACAAACTCACATAGGATTTAAAAGAACCACGAAAAGGAGGATGATTAACCACAGTGGACAATGCTCAGACGATAAGCACAGTGGACAATGCTCAGACGATAACCACAGTGGACAATGCTCAGATGATAACCACAGTGGACAATGCTCAGACGATAACCACAGTGGACAATGCTCAGACGATAACCACAGTGGACAATGCTCAGACGATAACCACAGGATGATAACCACAGTGGACAATGCTCAGATGATAACCACAGTGGACAATGCTCAGATGATAACCACAGTGGACAATGCTCAGACGATAACCACAGTGGACAATGCTCAGACGATAAGCACAGTGGACAATGCTCAGACGATAACCACAGTGGACAATGCTCAGATGACTGTGGAAAGAGCTGGGACTCACGTGGGCCGGTGGTTGCTTAGGAAAACGTGAAGCCTGGTTTGTGGTGTATCCTTATTATTAAATGGCGTTGGTAGAAATAACTCTTGGTGATACTCCATGACAAAAACAGAGAGAAAGGACAGATAAATAAGTTTCACACACATACAGCTTGACCATGCAGTGGCGCAGAGGATAGAGTGTCGGACTGGGATGCGGAGGACCCAGGTTCAAAACCCTGAGATGGCCAGCTTGAGCATGGGGCATCCTGCTTGCCCGGCTCACCAGCTTGAGCGAGAGTGCGCTGGCTTGAGTGTGGGATCATAGACATGACCCCGTGGTCACTGGCTTGAGCCCAAAGGTCACTAGCTTGAGCCCAAGGTCACTGGCTTGAGCAAGGCGTCACTTGCTCTGCTGTACCCACCCCCACCCCGGTCAAGGCACATATGAGAAAGCAATCACTGAACAACTAAGGAGCTGCAACAAAGTATTGATGCTTCTTATCTCTCCTTTCCTGTCTGTCTGTCCCTCTCTCTGACACTCTGTGTCAAAAAAAAAAAATCACACACAGACACACAAAAGAGACACACAAAAGATCAAATTGATGCTTCAGCCTTCCTGTGTTCCCTGATAAATAACAAATCATAATAATAATAACATTATTTCCATGATTGGTGTTTTTACTAGCAATTGTTTTAAAGAAATCAATTTCCAGTGGACCATGTTGTCTGGTTCTAGAATGACAGCTATCGTAGGGGACATTGACAGGAAAGCAGGTCCTCCAAATGGTCCTGAGGACAAGCCCGGAGGGTGACAGCTACAGTCTCAGCTACGACTGCCAGGAAAGTAAATCTGCACATGCTCTTGCCAAGCACATGTGACAAGGTACAGCACGTAGCCAGCTGGGTAGCAGTGGGCAGTTATCTGACATCTCTGTGTTGGGTTTCTTTGCCTGTAACAGGATAATAATAGTGAGAGGTAAATACCTCAGTGCAGGATTAAGATTGCACGCACTTAAATAGACAGTAAGTGTGCATGGTTGTCACTGCTGTTGATGGCAGTGCCCAGCTGTGCTCAGAATTAAGTGACAGGTGGACGACGCAACCCAGAGCCGTGGGGAGGAACCCCTGCTGAGTCCACAGAAGCCGTGTCACCTCTGAGATGACAGGAGCCTCCAGAATGCAACAAACACGACAGATCATTGTATGTCTCGCTTATGAACACTGGTCTAAAATCACAAAACCCCAAACCAAGACTCGCCTCCCATTTCAACCTCCCACCTGGGCGTGGGCCTCTGCAACAGGAAAGGGGGAGGTAATCAGTCTCTTGGTGTGATTTTGGCAAACATTTGGTTCGGATCCCTGGGAGGGGGTGGGGTCTTGGATCCTGAGGAGGTTTGAAAGGCAAGACGGCAGGACACTAACGACACCACACGGTGTTGAAAACCCGCCCGGTCCTGGTTCCACTCTAGGGAATTCCCACCGCCGACGGCCACGGCTCTGGGCTGACCCCTCAGACTCGCTGAAGGCTGCCGGACTCCTTCCTCTCGCTGGGATGCCAAGTCCAGCAGGAGTGGCAGAGGCCGGCGGAGGTGGTGAGAAGTCCGACTTCCTCTACATTGCGTGAGGGCACCGTGCAGCCCTGGGCATCCTTCTACCAACCGTTATTTTGCTCATCTACATTCAGTGCGGCTGCCAGCAAGTAGCCAAGGAGCGAGAGGGGAGACGTGGAAATGACCCACAAAGGAAAGAGAGGCTCACCCAGGAGCAGGGGGGCCTGTCACTGGGGGTAGGAGGTGGGACAGCTTCTATTTTAAAGCACCTTCAAGTGTATCTACTTTGGCAGGAAGACAGAAATGAATTAAACTTAAATGAAATCGACTTAAATCGTAATTCAAATGATTCAAAAAGTGCTTAGTTGTAATCAAAGTTAGAGGAGAAACATATCTGCACTGCGGAGTATCACCAGGGTGCCTATTTTTCATAATTCTGTGGATGTCAATTTCAATTCAATATTTAGGAAATACTCTCTAACCATTTTAACAGACTGATTCCTCTTTTTTTTTTTTTTTGTATTTTTCTGAAGCTGGAAAGGGGGAGAGACAGTCAGACAGACTCCCGCATGCGCCCGACCGGGATCCACCCGGCACGCCCACCATGGGGCAACGCTCTGCCCACCAGGGGGCGATGCTCTGCCCCTCCGGGGTGTTGCTCTGCCACAACCAGAGCCACTCTAGTGCCTGGGGCAGAGGCCAAGGAGCCGTCCCCAGCGCCGGGGCCATCTTTGCTCCAATGGAGCCTTGGCTGCGGGAGGGGAGGAGAGAGACAGAGAGGAAGGAGGGGGGGTGGAGAAGCAAATGGGCGCTTCTCCTATGTGCCCTGGCCGGGAATCAAACCTGGGTCCCCCACACGCCAGGCCGATGCTCTACCGCTGAGCCAACCGGCCGGGGCCGACTGATGCCTCTTGATAGGTCTGAGTGCATCAGAAAGCTAGGGTGTAATTTTGTGACGCTCTCTTATTTCTCAAGTGTACTTGAAGCATGGTCTGGGGCGTTTCATCTTCACTCTAACAGGTAAACTGCAGGCATTAGATAAATATTTATTTAATCATTCTATTTAAAAAAAAACAAACCATCTGGTCATCAAAGACAATGGATATATTTACAGTGCTCTACTTAACTTAAAAAACACATGATGGGCAACACGGTTATTTGGGGCTCAGGTCAACGTCTTAGACCTGGTCTTACCTCCCTGTTAAAAGACCCTCCGGTTTTCACCCCACCACGCCCCTGCACTCTCTCTCCCCTAACCCTCTGTAAGCTTTCTTCAGAGCCTGTGCCACCCTCTGGCATGATACTACCTGGCATTCTAGTATATTTTTATTATCTATCCATCTTTCTCGGTAGGTTGCGAATGCCCCGGAGTAACTACTGTATCTTCGGTCCCTGGAAAAGACCCAGATGTTGAGAAATATTTGTTCAGTGAGTGACTATATGATCTTTGACCTTTTGACTTATTTACAGCACCTCCAGGGGTAACAGGGTCCTAGAGAATCTAAGAAATGCAAACTCAGGAGCAACTGAGGAAATTTAAGTAAGAGAAGAGAATTATGAAGCAAGGGTGAACTGTGTCTTTAAATGTTAAAGGGGCCTTGGTCAAGGGCAGGGCAGAAGCTTGCCTGCTCCTCCTCTGAGGGCAGATTTTGAAGGCAAATGAGCAGACAGAACAGATTTTGCCCCAACTTGTAGGTTGAATTTATAAAAATTTATATTTGACCTACAAAATCTGGCAATTCTATGTGGTTCCACTTAATACAACAGAACCATTAATACTTAGAAATGTCAAATTCTAGGACAGTCTGGTAGTGAGCTTGCCGCCTCTGGGCGGATTTTAGAATTCTGATGTCAGAGTATTATAGAGGAGATTCCTGAGTCCCGTGGAAAATCATCTTGTAATCACAGGAACAGTTTGATCATGGTGACCGTGACTGTATCTTTGATTCTTAAAATATTTAAATGTAGCTCTTTCATCGTTTATTTTCAAGTCCCACAAAACAGATAAAAGGTAAATTTAAACCAATAAGAGGTTTAAATGATATATATATTTTAAAGACATTTATTCTTCCTTTTTTTTTTTGACAGGGACAGAGAGAGAGACAGAGAAAAGGACAGATAGGGACAGACAGACAGGAAGGAGGGAGATGAGAAGCATCAATTCTTCGTTGTGGCACCTTAGTTGCTCATTAATTGCTTTCTCATATGATATGTGCCTTGATGGGGGTGGGGAGATGGAGGGGTGGGAGTGGCTACAGCGAGTGAGTGACCCCTTGCTTAAGCCAGTGACCTTGGGCTCAAGCCAGCGACCTTGGGCTTCAATCCAGTGACCTTTGGGCTCAAGCCAGGAACCATGATGAGGTCATGTCTATGATCTCATGCTCAAGCCAGCAACCCCACACTCAAGCTGGTAGCCCGTGCTCAAGCCCAATGACCCCACATTCAAGCTGGTGACCTCAGAGTTTTGAACCTGGGTCCTCCACATCCCACTCTGATGCTCTATCCACTGCGCTACTACCTGATCAGGCTAAATGATATCTTTTAAATACCTATTTTCTATTCATCACAGTAGTAAACAATGAAAGTCATTATGCCACATACAGGCTGAAGATGTCAGCTTCCGGGGTAGGACACACACCCCCCCCCCCCGGGCTGCCGTTTCCTAGCGATGGAGCAAGATACGACGTTTCTGAGCCCCACTTCCCTCACCTGCAAGGAAGTGTGCTAATGCCTGACGTGTGGTGGGGTTACTGAGTCACATGGAATGCGCCTGTCACTCCCTGGGTGGCCACTGTTGTGAAGTGTCACCACCCTGACGTCATTAGATCAGGTTGGTGGACAAGAGCCACGGAATGGCTGATGTACAGGGTCTCCTTTCTAGTTACCACAAAGGCACGGAGTCCCAGGCGGTGGACTGGCCGACAGGGTCTTACGCTTAGGGGAAACTGCACAGTGTTGAATGGGGTGCTGGGAGAGGCTTCTGTCTGTGCTGGGGCCCACGAGGCGGGGGTCAGACTCGAGGCAATGGCAAGTCCCACAAACACAAGCCCGCTCTTCAAGGAGGACATCTCGCCGCCGACCTTAGAAGAAATGTCTTCGGAATTCATTAAGGAAGAGCACAAAGCAGACATTCGGAGGCGAAAGTCTCGAAAGGTCACCGGGGAAAAGACTGTTTTCTTTACCGTGCAACAGTGGCCGACCTTCCGCGGCTAATGGTCTCCCGCGTGACTGCACGCCCGGGCAGGGTGGAAGGGGGAGACGCCCAATTAGGCCCAGATGAAAAGAGGCCGCAGAGTGACCCAACGGGACAAAGGAGCGAGGGACATGCCGGGCATCTGAGGTCAGCTTATTACCTGTCTCCCTGCTAATCACCTCTCATAAAGCCTTGGCAGGAAACCATCCTGCCTCCACTGCATCACAGCAGTTACAGGGACTTTAACCTTAAAAAGATGAGGGCTTCTCCAAGCTGCTTACCTAGTGCCCTCGCCCTCGGAGGGAAGTCTGCCGGCAGAAACACGCGCCCTGGGGGGGCCTGCGCTGTTAGGGCCCCCAAACGAGCTCCCTCTGGGGCGTGTGTATGTGTGGGGCACACGGTGTGTCTGGGGTGTGGAGGGTATGTGTGCTGTGTGTGCTGCGTGTGGGGTGTGGGGAGTGTGTGTATAGGTGCAGTGTGCATATGTTGGGATGTGGATCAAGTGTGTGTGGTGTGTGTTGTATGTGTAGTGTTTGTGCGGTAGGTGTTTGTGCAGTCTGTGTACTGTGTGTGCATGTGCTATGTGTGTACATTGTATATGAGGTGTATGCAGTGTGTGTACTGTGTGAGCAGTGTGTACACGACGTGTGTAGTGTGTGTGGTGTATGTGCAGTGTATGTACTACGTATCTGTGGGGGAGTGTGTATATGTACAGTGTGCAGTGTGTGTAGTGTGTGTGCAGTGTGTGTACTATGTGTCTGTGGAGGTATGTACAGTGTGCACTCTGTGTGTGTGCAGTGTGTGTACTATGTGTCTGTGGGGGAGTGTGGTGTATGTACAGTGTGCACTGTGTGTGTGCAGTATGTGTACTATGTGTCTGTGGGGGAGTGTGGTGTATGTACAGTGTGCACTGTGTGTGTGTGCAGTGTGTGTACTATGTGTCTGTGGGAGAGTGTGTGTATGTACAGTGTGCACTGTGTGTGTGCAGTGTGTGTACTATGTGTCTGTGGGGGAGTGTGGTGTATGTACAGTGTGCACTGTGTGTGTGTGCAGTGTGTGTACTATGTGTCTGTGGGGGAGTGTGGTGTATGTACAGTGTGCACTGTGTGTGTGTGTGCAGTGTGTGTACTATGTGTCTGTGGGGGAGTGTGGTGTATGTACAGTGTGCACTGTGTGTGTGCAGTATGTGTACTATGTGTCTGTGGGGGAGTGTGGTGTATGTACAGTGTGCACTGTGTGTGTGCAGTGTGTGTACTATGTGTCTGTGGGGGAGTGTGGTGTATGTATAGTGTGCACTGTGTGTGTGTGCAGTGTGTGTACTATGTGTCTGTGGGAGAGTGTGTGTATGTACAGTGTGCACTGTGTGTGTGCAGTATGTGTACTATGTGTCTGTGGGGGAGTGTGGTGTATGTACAGTGTGCACTGTGTGTGTGCAGTGTGTGTACTATGTGTCTGTGGGAGAGTGTGGTGTATGTACAGTGTGCACTGTGTGTGTGCAGTGTGTGTACTATGTGTCTGTGGGGGAGTGTGGTGTATGTACAGTGTACACTGTGTGTGTGTGGTGTGTGTGCAGTGTGTGTACTATGTGTCTGTGGGGGAGTGTGGTGTATGAACAGTGTGCACTGTGTGTGTATGTGCAGTGTGTGTACTATGTGTCTGTGGGGGAGTGTGGTGTATGTACAGTGTGCACTGTGTATGTGTGCAGTGTGTGTACTATGTGTCTGTGGGGGAGTGTGGTGTATGTACAGTGTGCACTCTGTGTGTGTGTGCAGTGTGTGTACTATGTGTCTGTGGGGGAGTGTGGTGTATGAACAGTGTGTACTGTGTGTGTGTGGTGTGTGTGCAGTGTGTGTACTATGTGTCTGTGGGGGAGTGTGGTGTATGTACAGTGTGCACTGTGTGTGTGCAGTATGTGTACTATGTGTGGGGGAGTGTGGTATATGTACAGTGTGCAGTGTGTGTGTGGTGTGTGTGCAGCGTGTATACTATATGTCTGTAGGGGAGTGTGGTGTATGAACAGTGTGCACTGTGTGTGTGTGCAGTGTGTGTACTATGTGTCTATGGGGGAGTGTGGTGTATGTACAGTGTGCACTGTGTGTGTGTGCAGTGTGTGTACTATGTGTCTGTGGGAGAGTGTGGTGTATGTACAGTGTGCACTCTGTGTGTGTGCAGTGTGTGTACTATGAGTCTGTGGGGGAGTGTGGTGTATGTACAGTGTGCACTGTGTGTGTGCAGTGTGTGTACTATGTGTCTGTGGGGGAGTGTGGTGTATGTACAGTGTGCACTGTGTGTGTGTGCAGTGTGTGTACTATGTGTCTGTGGGAGAGTGTGGTGTATGTACAGTGTGCACTGTGTGTGTACAGTGTGTGTACTATGTGTCTGTGGGGGAGTGTGGTGTATGTACAGTGTACACTGTGTGTGTGTGGTGTGTGTACTATGTGTCTGTGGGGGAGTGTGGTGTATGTACAGTGTGCACTGTGTGTGTGTGGTGTGTGTACTATGTGTCTGTGGGAGAGTGTGGTGTATGTACAGTGTGCACCGTGTGTGTGCAGTGTGTGTACTATGTGTCTGTGGGGGAGTGTGGTGTATGAACAGTGTGCACTGTGTGTGTGTGCAGTGTGTGTACTATGTGTCTGTGGGGGAGTGTGGTGTATGTATAGTGTGCACTGTGTGTGTGTGCAGTGTGTGTACTATGTGTCTGTGGGGGAGTGTGGTGTATGAACAGTGTGCACTGTGTGTGTGTGTGTGCAGTGTGTGTACTATGTGTCTGTGGGGGAGTGTGGTGTATGTACAGTGTGCACTGTGTGTGTGTGTACTATGTGTCTGTGGGGGAGTGTGGTGTATGTACAGTGTGCACTGTGTGTGTGTGTGCAGTGTGTGTACTATGTGTCTGTGGGGGAGTGTGGTGTATGAACAGTGTGCACTGTGTGTGTGTGCAGTGTGTGTACTATGTGTCTGTGGGGGAGTGTGGTGTATGTACAGTGTGCACTGTGTGTGTATGTGTGGTGTGGTGTGGCGTGTGAGCTGGAGCTCCCAGCAAGAAGACAGGGCAAGGGAAGGAATCAAGAGGGAGCGGAGAGACTGTTCCCCTTCGATGTTTGTTCAAACTGGAAAGACTTCACACCCTTTTGGGATTTCCTTAGTGAGCTGCACAGTGAAATACACCCCTTTCGTTGAACGTGAGCTACAGTTCTACCCAATTGGCTTATTTAAAAGAGTGACCTGGACATCATGTGGCAAAAACAGAGTGTGGAAGGCAGAAGAGAGTACTAAGAAGAATAAAACCGCAGGCCCACTCCGGGGCCCTCCGACGGTGGGACGCAGCCTCTGGAACTCCCCGGGAGATGCCCAAGTTTGATGCCAAGGCCAGCCGTGGAGCCCCACGCCACGGTCCGAACCCCCGTACACCTCCCCAGGCCCTGGGACGACAGCCTCTGGGAATCCCCGGGAGATGCCCCAGTCTGATGCCAAGGCCAGCTGTGGAGCCACACGCCCCGGTCAGAATCCCCGGTACACCTCCCCAGGCCCTGGGACGACAGCCTCTGGAACTCCCCGGGAGATGCCCAAGTCTGATGCCAGGGCCAGCTGTGGAGCCACATGCCCCGGTTCGAATCCCCAGTACACCTCCCCAGGCCCTGGGATGACAGCCACTGAGCTGCTGGGCCTTGCATAGCCATGCTGGCTCGCTGCAGTCAGGGCGCTGATGCCCTGCCCTTGTGACGGAGGTCAGGGTGAGGGGCGGGAACACGACAGTGCCTCACTCCTCTACTCTTCTTCCTTTCCCTGCCCCAGGCTTAGCTCTCTGAGAGGTGAGCTGTTTCGTGGTGGCGAGGAGGAGATGGCGCCCTGAGAATGCAATTGCTCCCATGCTGCCGACCTGCGGACACCTGGTCAGCAATGCACCTCACCCAGCAGCCCTGCTCCCTCCACCTGCCTTCCAACAGCCGCCCAGAGGGCAAGAGCCCATCAGCACAGAGAAGCTTTCTTGTGCAAAAAAAAAAAAAAAAAAAAAAAAAAAGGCCACTCAAATCAGAGGGGGGGGGGGGGGAGGGAATGTCCAAGAGCTATGGAGATTAAAATCCAGCTCTTCACAGCAGAGCTCGGGGTGTGAGCACGTGGAAGGGTGAAAGGCACTGATGTCACTTAAGTAACTTAGCTTTGTTTATTTATTCAGTGCAGCTGTCCGCGTCTCAGTGGCCACATGCTGTATTAGAACGGCAGGATGAGTGAGGTTAGGCTCGTGCTAATTTGTGCTGGAGAGAAGCAGATTAATCCCATTTCAAGCAGGCATCGATCACAGAGCCACACAGAATGTTAACTAAAGGGCGACATGGAATCTGCTTGGTGACGATCGATAGTTCTGCGTCCCGCTGCACGGAGCTGAGGGGGGTGATGGGGGGAGCCAGGGGCCAGGCAGGAGGCTGGCAAATGATTCCACGATGAAAAATGAAAGGGGGGGGGGATACTAGGACAGGGGAAAGGAGCTGCCATAGGGCGGGGGGGGGGGGGGGTTATGGAAATTCAGGGTGAGCAAAGAGCTAAGGGAAACAAGGAAGAGAGAGAGAGTGAGAGTGCCTAGGAAAACAGAGAAGGGGAAGGGAGGTGAATAGAAAGGGAAGGAAGAGGGGATAGAAAGGAAAAACAGTGAAGAAAAAAGAAATAGTAGCATTTGCACTAAGAGCAAATAAGGAAACTAGAGCCAAGGACGAACACGTTGATGGTGGGAGAGGCAGGAAGACTGGGAACAGGTGACGTGCAAGTCACCCTCTAATTAAACCGGGGCAGCTGCTCTCCGCGCATCTGTGTCCTTGATTTGGAGAGAAGAATGCAGCCCAAGAGTGGACTGTTCTGAGGGCAGTGACCCCGGGGAGGCTGGGGGCCATGGCTTCACATATTTACCCATAAGCCCTGCAGACCAGGCACCCTGACGTCAGCAGCGCCATCTCTGTGCAAAGTCACACCATGGGCACGCGTGCAGAGGGTCCGAGGCCCCTGCCCCACGGTCACTCCTGCGCCCGGGCTTTGCTTCCCTGCCCAGCGCCACTGCAGGCCTGGAGAGCCTGCCCGGCGGTCACGGTCAGCCAGGCCAGGGGCAGGCTGGAGCCGAAGGTCTTCACCTCCACTGCACCACAGCCGGGGGACGGAAGTGGGAGATGAGAGGCACACAGTGGGGTGCAGGGGAGGAGAGGCTGCAGTCAGAAGCTGTGACTGGGGACGCTGGCCAGCAGACAGAGGAGCCACGGAGGACAGAGCCAGACCTCAGTGCGTCCTCTCTCCAGATCCCGGTGGAGATGGACGGCAGACAGAGGAGCCATGGAGGACAGAGCCAGACCTCAGCGCGTCCTCTCTCCCCGATCCCGGTGGAGGTGGGAGGCGTGCCTTTCAGACCACAGAGGATAGAGCCAGACCCCAGCGCGTCCTCTCTCCACGATCCCAGTGGAGGTGGAAGGCGTGCCTTTCAGACCATGGAGGACAGAGCCAGACCCCAGCGTGTCCTCTCTCCACCATCCCAGTGGAGGTGGAAGGCGTGCCTTTCAGACCAGGGAGGACAGAGCCAGACCTCAGCGTGTCCTCTCTCCACGATCCCGGTGGAGATGGCAGGCGTGTCTTTCAGACCACAGAGGATAGAGCCAGACCCCAGTGCGTCCTCTCTCCACGATCCCGGTGGAGATGGAAGGCATGCCTTTCAGACCATGGAGGACAGAGCCAGACCCCAGCGCGTCCTCTCTCCACGATCCCGGTGGAGATGGAAGGCGTGCCTTTCAGACCATGGAGGACAGAGCCAGACCCCAGCGCGTCCTCTCTCCACGATCCCGGTGGAGATGGAAGGCATGCCTTTCAGACCACAGAGGATAGAGCCAGACCCCAGCGCGTCCTCTCTCCACGATCCCGGTAGAGATGGACGGCAGACAGAGGAGCCATGGAGGATAGAGCCAGACCTCAGCGCGTCCTCTCTCCACGATCCCGGTGGAGATGGAAGGCGTGTCTTTCAGACCATGGAGGACAGAGCCAGACCCCAGCGCGTCCTCTCTCCACGATCCCGGTGGAGATGGAAGGCATGCCTTTCAGACCACAGAGGATAGAGCCAGACCCCAGCGCGTCCTCTCTCCACGATCCCGGTAGAGATGGACGGCAGACAGAGGAGCCATGGAGGATAGAGCCAGACCCCAGCGCGTCCTCTCTCCACGATCCCGGTAGAGATGGACGGCAGACAGAGGAGCCATGGAGGATAGAGCCAGACCCCAGCGCGTCCTCTCTCCACGATCCCGGTGGAGATGGAAGGCATGCCTTTCAGACCATGGAGGACAGAGCCAGACCCCAGCGCGTCCTCTCTCCACGATCCCGGTGGAGATGGAAGGCGTGCCTTTCAGACCATGGAGGACAGAGCCAGACCCCAGCGCGTCCTCTCTCCACGATCCCGGTGGAGATGGAAGGCGTGCCTTTCAGACCATGGAGGACAGAGCCAGACCCCAGCGCGTCCTCTCTCCACGATCCCGGTGGAGATGGAAGGCATGCCTTTCAGACCACAGAGGATAGAGCCAGACCCCAGCGCGTCCTCTCTCCACGATCTCGGTAGAGATGGACGGCAGACAGAGGAGCCATGGAGGACAGAGCCAGACCTCAGCGCGTCCTCTCTCCCCGATCCCGGTGGAGGTGGGAGGCGTGCCTTTCAGACCACAGAGGATAGAGCCAGACCCCAGCGCGTCCTCTCTCCACGATCCCGGTGGAGATGGAAGGCGTGCCTTTCAGACCAGGGAGGACAGAGCCAGACCTCAGCGCGTCCTCTCTCCACGATCCCAGTGGAGGTGGAAGGCGTGCCTTTCAGACCATGGAGGACAGAGCCAGACCCCAGCGCGTCCTCTCTCCACGATCCCGGTGGAGATGGCAGGCGTGCCTTTCAGAAGACCCAGCCCCGGCTTTCTTGCTTCGACATTTCCTCTGATTCTTTCTCCTTCTCGCCGCCTGTCCCCAGCGGATTCCTGGTCAACATCTGTTTCCTCTCGCGCTAACCGCTTTCTCAGAGCCCCGCTGGGTGAGGGATCCCTCTTTCTTGATCCCAAAACACACCGATGTCGCTTATATCGTGGTCTTTTAACACCCCACCCTGAAGTGTCCTGATTCTGTCTGTCCGCCCGCGGATCGACCCCACTGGTCCACCTTCACCTGCGCTACGGCTACCGGCCCAGGGGTTTCTTGCGGGTGAAACCGTGTTTCGGTCATCCTTGTGTCTGGCTCCCCACTTCAGTGGACAGTAGCATCGGATCCATGTTTTGAAACGGAAATTAACAGACTCAATCTCACACTCTTATCCTCATAATCCCACAGTCTGTGCCACGCGTCACAGCCTCTTCCCGACATACCCCCCCTCCTCGTGCCAGACGTCTGCTGGTCACAGCCAGGACACGGCTTCCGTTCTTTCTCAGTCTTTCGCGGCCATGGCCCGGACCCTGAACTTGGCTTTGATTTTCTTAAACAAATTTTGGAATAAGCGGATGTTTTTATCTTATGATGCCCACTGTCCTTCCCTCAAAGTTTCAATCAACAAATCTAGAGTTGTAACGTGTTAAGAGACCTGTTAACCATATTAAATTCTGAGGATAAAAACAAAAGAAAAATCTTTATGGCTCCTCACCCTGGTCCTTAAACTAATCGTCACATTACCATGACAATAGCTGGGGAAAGACACACTTGGAGGGAGTCTCATTGCTTCTGCGCTAGTCTTGTAGTTTTTGGAGCCGCCTGGAGCGTGGGAGGGTGGAGAAGGATAAATTCACAGCGGGGCCTTTGTGGGAATGCCAGCCGCGTCCAGATCGGCTCTCCTGCATTCTACACACTCAACTTTTTTAGCAAGAGTTTATTTGACACCAGGCTTGAAGATTAGGGGCAATTTGAAAACTAACTGAATTAGTTGACTGATTCCTTTGGCCTTCATTCTAAATGAGTCTGTGACCAGAATTTCCTCAACTTCTCATAGAACCGACCACCTTTACATGATGGATAATCAGTCTAAATAGTCACTGAATCTTACCGTGGCTTCTTCCAACCAGAGGAGAGCTGGCCGCTGTGTTGTATTACTTATTCTCCCATTCGCTCCCTGGATCCCCGGACGGCTCGCCGCAGCACGGAGCTGGGAGCCGGGGCTCAGGGGGGGCACACTCACCTCCACCCTGTGCAGGCGCTGCAGGAAGCCATCCAGCCCCACAAAGACGAGAGAAGACGGGAAATCCCACTCCCTGACTTCCTGGTTCTCCTTGAAGTAAGTGTGCAGATTCTCCCTCCTGTCCTCAAACACCTGCTTGAAGAAGCTCAAGGTGTCCACCGCCACTTGCAGTTTTCTCCGACTTCCCTCTGCCTCGCTTTTCAGGAGGTCTTCTGGGCGGAGGTAATCAGAGGCCTGGGATGCAAACACATCAGTGTCACTAAGCTTGGCAGCAAGCAGGACCTCCCACAGGGTGGCCGACTCCAACTTGGAGGTGAGTCATGGCCCGAGTAATATTTTTAGAAGCATAGTTTATTAAACGTGGAGCTCCGTGCTCAGTTCCACAGGCAGAGCGGGACAGGCGTTCGAGCCAGACAGCCCGTGATTGGCTGAGGGACGGGCAAGTGACCAATCGGAGACAAGGACGCACCGTGTGTCTCCCTCCTGTTGCGCCGCTGGGCGCGGGCAGATTCTTCTTTCCCAGGGGTTCTCTTGTGACTTACTGACTTTCCACAAGAAAATAATTTGGTTGCAAGAATTCTTTGAACCCTAACTATTTCCGTTACTCAGAGACTTGAACCGGAAGGCTGGGAAGTGGAAGCTGTGGGACAACCCTCCGCAGCACCACGGGGGGGGGGCGGCGGCGGAAATAACTGGGTCCCCATGTCATTGCCTCGGTCCTCACAGTAAGCCAAGGCCAAAGCCAGGCTTACCTCGGACTTTTAAGGTGCATGAGCCAATAAATTATCTTTCTTTGGTTGGGTTTCCTGAAACTTTCAATCTAAAGAGTACCCGTCTTAGAGTCAAGCAACCTGGCTTTCAGTCATGGGTCTGGTGACCTTAGACGACTTAGTAGTTAACCTCTGGGAGCCTTAGCCCACCTCTGTAAATAATAATAATGACTTAATAAGACTCTCCCTGCTTACCTCATTGGGGTCATCTGGAAATGACCAGGACCGTGAATGTCACAGCAATTTGTAGACTACAATGTGCTTCATAGATGTGAGTTATTATCAGCGCTCTCTACACTCGTTCATTGTTATCTCAAGGTCAAAGCCAATGTGGGGGTGGGGAGATCCCTAAACCTCCTTAGGGCACCCAGTTCTGTTCACACACACCCCTCGAGGTTCCGCCGCCCTGGCTGGAGCTAGCGGAGTCCCGAGGAAGGATGAACATAGAGTGTGAGCCGGGAAGCTGCCTCTCCATAGCTCCAGGCCCCGAGTTCTTCCTGTGTGCGGGGTGCTCTGTCCACTGTCAGCCTGGCCACGCATGATCACGTCAGAGCCTCATGGTCACCCCACGCCCCTTTGACACACTCCTCCCATCTTTGCCACTGCACGCAGAAGGCAAGTGGACACGGAGCCGATAAGCAACCTGACCAGATAGGTGCACGCGGCTCACAGGTAGTGACAGAGCCTGGCACGGGGACGTCTGACTCCAGAGGCGGCTTCTTCACGGTGAGTTAGGGCTCACGGCTGACTTAACACCCGTCTGTGGGCACAGACCATCAGGGAGGCTGAATTCCCCACCTCCACCCTGCACCAGAGCCCGGGGCGTGGGCCCAGGGGAAAGGAAGACTGTTCTGCCACACTACTGAAGACGTCTCTGTGTGGTTCTGGCTTGGGGTTAGTAAAATAGTTCTGTTGGGGAGAACCCTGTGGACCATGATTATTTCCTGCCCTAAAAAATATGCACGCTCTTCTCTTGACCCGATGCCAAATAGCCCCCCCCCCCCCAAGAGCTCCCTGGGAAGCTGGGGCAGCCCACCTGCTGGACAAGAAGGCGGCAGATCGCCTGCAGCAGCCTGGCCAGCCCCCGGGGAGGGCTCCCTGGGGCAACCCACCTGCTGGACGAGAAGGCGGCAGACCGCCTGCAGCAGCCTGGCCAGCCCCCAGGAGAGCTCCCTGGGGAGCCTGGGGCAGCCCACCTGCTGGACGAGAGGGCGGCAGATCGCCTGCAGCAGCCTGGCCAGCCCCCGGGAGGGCACCCTGGGGAGCCTGGGGCAGTGGGGAGTCTGGGGCAGCCCACCTGCTGGACGAGAAGGCGGCAGACCGCCTGCAGCAGCCCAGCCAGCCGCCCCCAGAGGGCTCCCTGGGAAGCTAGGGCAGCCCACCTGCTGGACGAGAAGGCGGCAGATCGCCTGCAGCAGCCTGACCAGCCCCCGGGGAGAGCTCCCTGGGGAGCCTGGGGCAGCCCACCTGCTGGACGAGAAGGCGGCAGACCGCCTGCAGCAGCCTGACCAGCCCCCGGGAAGAGCTCCCTGGGGAGCCTGGGGCAGCCCACCTGCTGGACGAGAAGGCGGCAGATCGCCTGCAGCAGCCTGGCCAGCCCCCGGGGAGAGCTCCCTGGGGAGCCTGGGGCAGCCCACCTGCTGGACGAGAAGGCGGCAGATCGCCTGCTGCAGCCTGGCCAGCCCCCGGGAGAGCTCCCTGGGGAGCCTGGGGCAGTGGGGAGCCTGGGGCAGCCCACCTGCTGGACGAGAAGGCGGCAGACCGCCTGCAGCAGCCTGGCCAGCCGCCCCGGGAGGCGGTAGGACGTGCAGGTGGCCCAGGTAAGACAGACCACGTGGAGCAGAGGTCGCAGTCGTGGCTTCACCTCCGGGAACTCCACGCCCTCGAGGACGTCCAGGTGGCGGGACAGCGGCATCAGGTGCGTGTGGATGTCTTCAGCCTCCGTCAGGGCTGGAACAAATTGGAGACGGTCACCCTTCCCTGCTGGAGCCCAGCACTGCCAAGGTGGAGCCCTGGTGCCCAGGGAGCAAAGCACCTGAACTCCCTTCCTAAACGGAGAGAGCAGAGAGGAGGCCGGTCCCCAAACCTCCAGCTCTTATGATGAAATGTGACCCTGGAGGAGCCCTGGCCGCTGAGGTAACGGTCTGAGGAGCCTTTTCGATGACATCCCTGCACCTGCACTTCCTGGCCCTCCAAGCCCCAGACTTGCTGAGTGGGATGCTCAGTGGTGACTTACCATTGTCTCTGCGGCTGCCGGCCCCAAGGCAGCACAGACAGATGACAGAAGACAGGCTTCCGAGTCAAAGAGATCTGCCTTCAAACGGCAGCCTAGGCACGGACCTGGTGTATGACCCTGGGCACACGGAACCGTTCTCAACCTCACAAATTGGTTGGACGGGAACTAATTTAAAGAGTCCTTGTGAAGGTCCAATGATGGTACCAACAGAACGTGCAATACACAGCTGGCAGAGCGCTGGCCCAGAGTAGGTGTTCCATACATGGTACTGTCTTTGATCCATGTTTGCTAGTACAGAAACCCACTGAGCTTCGGGAAGGAGAGGCCCCAGGAAGGGGCACAGACCGACGAGAACAAGGTTCTGCTGGCTTTCGAAGCCAGGGCAGTCTCCTACCATTTCCCCTGAACACAGTCAAGGAAGGAGGGCATGCCCTCACCAATCATCCTGAGGTGACAGAGAGGGGAAAGTAGAAAACCCAGTAGCATCAGGTACTAATTCTGCAGGGCAACGTAGAAGGCGCACAAAAGCCCGTTGAATAAACGGAAAAACAAGGCAGGGTTTATGAACGTTGGTCTTTCTCGGGCAGAACATCCGGGCACTAACAAGTGAGAGCAGATGGCGTTAGGTTATATTACGTGGATGGAGCTTTGTATTCATGCTGAAGGAAGCTCAAATATACCCTGGGCAGTAAGCAGTTTTCAGTATGCCAGACATTGTCCCACCCACCAGCCATGTACCATCGCACAGAAAGTGCTGCAAGGTAGCTTTATTACTCCCGTCTCAGAGGTGAAGAGATTAAGACCTGAGCAACCTCCCCAGAGTCTTCCTGTGACCTGGCCGGACCCGCAGAGCTAAGCAAAAGCAAGATTACCTCCAGTGCGCTATGCTGAACCCCTGGCTTGATGGTTTGGGGGCCTCACTGCACAGAGGAGTTTATGATATGTGTACGTTTGTACTCGATATGGAGTCGTGGAAAGCAGTGTGTGAATCAACTTTCTGAAAGTGAAATGTCATGCTAAAGTGAGTAGAGCAGTGGTTCTTAAAACAGGGGAGGGAGCTGGGAGTAGCAAGCTGCTGTGCTGAAGGCAGGATGTCGGAACTCAGCAGCCCCTCTGAGGAGCAGAGGCACCAGCTGTCACAGGTGCCAAGAGCAAGCAAGGGCCCTGAAGCCATCAGGCCAGAGCAGCTACCTTTTTATGCTGACTTTATTTTTAAAGAAAAACCTTATTTAATCTTACAAATAGGCACTCTATTGATTTTAAGAGCACAATACTCATGGATTGGCTCGTCCAGTCCAGGGTGCAATCACCTTAGCTCACAAGGCAAATGAAGAAAGAGAGAAGGACAGCGTCAGGCTTGCAATTTTTAAAAACTGTAAATATAAAAGGCCAGTTGCATAAGGCTCCCCAGTGGTTCGCTGGTAAATCTTTAACAATAATAGGCTTGCTGGAACAAAAGTCTTTATTCGTCGCTTCTGCCCATTTCCATGGTGTAAATATTGCCAACATTCCCAGCACGTCTGATTGAAAGCTGCCAGCTGCAGTTCACTGAGTGTTGGGGAGGAGAGGTTGAGAAGACTTGCATACAGTGGGCTGGCTCTCCTGAGAAACTGCAAGCCAGACCAAGTCCGTTCCAGAGCACGGCTGGACTTGGACCTCTGCTCTGCTCACATCCACCTACGAAAGGCCTGGCTGGGCGACCGGTCTGTATGTGCCACCCCTGCCCCTCGTGGCCAGAGATGATATCCACCTCCCTCATTAGTCTGTATGGCCCTGGTCCTTTCCCCCCGGGATACTGTTGCTTCTTGTTTTTTTCAAGGTTCTTTATCACAAGCCCAATCAATTCCACTTCAATCTTGTTCCCCACACACTTCCCTGCACTGGTTTAATCTCCTTCTTTATGTAACATTCTTTTCCGATTCATACCCACTAATCCAGGATATTTCTTTTCCCCTCCCTCTCTTCCGTCCACCAGTGAGCCAATGAAAACCCCAGACAGGACTAATATCAATAATGCACACAAACTGCCTCTAGCATATTCTTATTTTTTAAAGATCCCACCAAGATTCAGACCAAGTCTCTACCTAGCTCCTCTAATCAAAATTTCTTTTCTAATTTGTCTCCACTGCCATTATGTACTCTACTGCAAACACCTTTTTAAAGCCGGCATGGGAAACCTCATTTTTATAATAAGTAATAATGTGAATGATCATGGCCTATTAATCTCTTAATGTGAAAAATATATTTGGGGCTCGACATAACTGACAGATAAATAGGGTTTGGTGACGTGCTTCTTTATCTTAGAGCCCCAGGTCACAGTCACTTGCATGCCTCCTCTACCACAGCTGTCGTGTCTGCACACCCCCTGTAGTATTACATACGTTTTCTCTGAATCGATTCCCGCTTTGAGCTACGTAAAGTCATATAAAATAAAACTTCAAATCACTAACATAAATGAAAAGCTGGTATCGCTTACCAGTTACCTTTCAATGCATTTTTAAATATATATCTGTCCATACACCCCCCAGTGATCTCTCATATCAACAGTGGTACACATACCCTTTGGGGGGGGACACCGCTACCATTGTTTATTGAACTATAAATTGGAAGCAACAATTGATTTTTCTGAGGGCACAAAAACTCTCAGCAAAACAGTAAACTGAGGACTCAAACGGTCCCATGTTCCAAGCCAGTTACGTACCAGCAGACCAGGCTCTGAGATAGGGTTTGAGGGCCCAGAAGGACCTCAAAGACCTGGTCCTTATGCCAGATCTTCTCTGGTGGAGAGCATACTCAGAAACTTTACCACCGGGACTTCCATTGCCGTAGCTGAGTGGTTTCAAACCCCACACCTTGAGAAGAAGGCGGGACAAGGGACCGACCACTGTGCTATGGACACAGGACACTCCCCTCTTGAGCAGAGCAAATATACCTTAATTAGTTCTACGTTTTAGATCAGGGGTAGTCAACCTTTTTACATCTACCGCCCACTTTTGTATCTGTTAGTAATAAAATGTTCTAACCGTCCACGGGTTCTACAAAGTAATGGTGATTTACAAAGTAGGGAAGTCACTTTACTTTATAAAATTTATAAAGCAGAGTTACAGCAAGTTAAAGCATAGAATAATAATTACTTACCAAGTACTTTATGTTGGGTTTTCGCTAAGTTTGGCAGAATAAATCTTTATAAAAACAACTTACTGCCCTGGCCGGTTGGCTCAGTGGTAGAGCGTCGGCCTGGCGTGCAGAAGTCCTGGGTTCGATTCCCGGCTAGGGCACACAGGAGAGGCGCCCATCTGCTTCTCCACCCCTCACCCTCTCCTTCCTCTCTGTCTCTCTCTTCCCCTCCCGCAGCTGAGGCTCCATTGGAGCGGAGATGGCCTGGGCGCTGGGGATGGCTCCTTGGCCTCTGCCCCGGGCGCTAGAGTGGCTCTGGTCGCAACGGAGCGATGCCCTGGAGGGGCAGAGCATCGCCCCCTGGTGGGCAGAGCGTCGCCCCCTGGTGGGCGTGCCGGGTGGATCCCGGTTGGGCGCATGCGGGAGTCTGTCTGTCTTTCCCGTTTCTGGCTTCAGAAAAATACAAAAAAACAATTTACTATAGTTAAATCTATCTATTTATTTATACTTTGGTTGCTCCGCTACCACCCACCGTGAAAGCTGGAGCGCCCTCTAGTGGGCGGTAGGGACTGGGTTGACGACCACTGTTAGATGTACATAGGAAATTGTATTTAATGAAAAAGTGCTGAGAGAGAGGAAAATGTTTGAAAAGTCACTGCTGGGATTAAGCATATGTCGTATGAAACGGCAAAGACCTTCAGAAGCACATTCTGACCCACACTACTGAAGTGTAGGAGGAGGTCTGAAGGCAGAAAGAAAATGAGCAAAGTGCACTGGGGGGGTCAGGGAGCCCTGAAAAAAAATTTACCCACTTCTAATTATAGATTTTGCTGGCTCTGCAATTTTGACAAGGGCCAGTCTTGAATGGTGCTCAGATGGCCAGGAAATTGAAGCCCCCTCTGACAGCAGGAGTGGAAAAAGCAGAATGGAGCTACGAATGAAATAAAGACTTAGCGAGGAGCCAGGGGCGAAGGGACCAGTACTCCCGAGGTTAGAGATACCGCTGTGCATTGTGCAGTGCAGGACAGCCAGCAAAATACTTCCATCTGTGTTAGCTCCCAACAGCCCAAGGAAGTAGGGGGGACTTAGGTGATAATCACAGTGTATAATAAAGTTCAGAGAGGTTAGGCCACTATTCCCAGGTCACAAAGCAGTGGAAACGCAAACAGAGCAGAGGATAGCTGCTTTCTGCTTCTAAGATGTTTTGGTTTTTTATTTGTTTGTTTTTGTTTTTTAAGTAAGAGGAGGGGAGATAGAGAGACAGACTCCCACATGCACTCCGACAGGGATCTACCTGGCAACCCCTGTCTGGGGCCGATGCTCGAATCAACCAAGCTATCCATAGGGCCTGGGGCCGATGCTTGAACCAATTGAGCCACTGGCTGCCCAGAAGAAAAGAGAGAGAGAAGGGGGAGAGGGAGGGGGAGAGATGCAGATGGTCGCTTCTCCTGTGTGTCTTGACCGAGAATCAAACCCTGGACATCCACATGCCCGGGCTGACGTTCATCCCTGAGCCAACTGGCCAGGGCAAGATTCGGTATTCTTACCATGCTAGACTGTGTCAGGTCGGAGGGTTATAAGGACTTGAAACTGCTGAAATCAGGGAGGGAAGATGATAATTCAGACGGACGTATTTATGAAAATCCTTGCTGTTCCTCACCTGCGGCAACGTCTCCGCACATGGCTCGGAAAGCCGGAGCGTAGCTGCTCTGAAGCCTGTCCAGGAGCCCGGCCAGGCCCCGAGCCTTGATCGCTCTCAGCTGCTTGTAGATGTATCCCAGATCCTCGGCCCTGCAACGCCACGGAGAAGGACGAGCGTGAGCCCAGGCGAACGTCAGGACACTCAGGTCACGCTGTGATGCCCACCCTCAGACAGCGGGTCCCTGCCTCGGGTCACTTCCACGGGGCTGGCAGGACACTCAGGTCACGCTGTGAGGCCCACCCTCAGACGGCAGGTCCCTGCCTCGGGTCACTTCCACGGGGCCGGCTGTAGGACACTCAGGTCACGCTGTGAGGCCCACCCTCAGACGGCGGGTCCCTGCCTCGGGTCACTTCCACAGGGCTGGCTGCAGGACACTCGGGTCACGCTGTGAGGCCCACCCTCAGACGGCGGGTCCCTGCCTCGGGTCACTTCCACGGGGCTGGCTGCAGGACACTCAGGTCACGCTGTGAGGCCCACCCTCAGACAGCGGGTCCCTGCCTCGGGTCACTTCCACAGGGCTGGCTGCAGGACACTCGGGTCACGCTGTGAGGCCCACCCTCAGACGGCGGGTCCCTGCCTCGGGTCGCTTCCACGGGGCCGGCTGCAGGACACTCGGGTCACGCTGTGAGGCCCACCCTCAGACAGCGGGTCCCTGCCTCGGGTCGCTTCCTCAGGGCCGGCTGTAGGACACTCAGGTCACGCTGTGATGTCCACCCTCAGACGGCGGGTCCCTGCCTCGGGTCACTTCCACGGGGCTGGCTACAGGACACACATTCAGGTCACACTGTGAGGCCCACCCTCAGACAGCGGGTCCCTGCCTCGGGTCACTTCCACGGGGCCGGCTGCAGGACACTCGGGTCACGCTGTGATGCCCACCCTCAGACGGCGGGTCCCTGCCTCGGGTCACTTCCACGGGGCTGGCTGCAGGACACTCGGGTCACGCTGTGATGCCCACCCTCAGACGGCGGGTCCCTGCCTCGGGTCACTTCCACGGGGCTGTAGGACACTCAGGCAGGACACTCGGGTCACGCTGTGAGGCCCACCCTCAGACGGCGGGTCCCTGCCTCGGGTCACTTCCTCAGGGCTGGCTGTAGGACACTCAGGTCACGCTGTGAGGCCCACCCTCAGACAGCGGGTCCCTGCCTCGGGTCACTTCCACGGGGCCGGCTGCAGGACACTCGGGTCACGCTGTGATGCCCACCCTCAGACGGCGGGTCCCTGCCTCGGGTCACTTCCACGGGGCTGGCTGCAGGACACTCGGGTCACGCTGTGAGGCCCACCCTCAGACGGCGGGTCCCTGCCTCGGGTCACTTCCACGGGTCTGTAGGACACTCAGGCAGGACACTCGGGTCACACTGTGAGGCCCACCCTCAGACAGCGGGTCCCTGCCTCGGGTCACTTCCACGGGGCTGGCTGCAGGACACTCACTTAGGTCATGCTGTGAGGCCCACCCTCAGACAGCGGGTCCCTGCCTCGGGTCCCTTCCTCAGGGCTGGCTGCAGGACACTCGGGTCACGCTGTGATGCCCACCCTCAGACGGCGGGTCCCTGCCTCGGGTCACTTCCACGGGGCTGGCTGCAGGACACTCGGGTCACGCTGTGATGCCCACCCTCAGACGGCGGGTCCCTGCCTCGGGTCGCTTCCACAGGGCTGGCTGCAGCCCTAACAGCCAGGCCTCTGTCCCCAGGACTGAGCGCAGAAGCCCACAGAGGGGGCCGGGTTCACAGGGGCAGCTGCAGCAGGGAACAGCAGGGAACAGCAGGGACAACTGCTGTGAACACCTGGCGGCCCGAAGGCTTGGCAGCTGGAGGTCATTAGCTCTGGCAGTCAGGCTGGGGGTGGGGTGAGAGAGGTGTCGCAGGGAGGCTGCTGGAGAAGGGGCCCCCTGCAGGTCAGCCGGATGCTCAGAAACCGGGGGACAGGACGGGACATCTCAGCATGGCGGCACCAACAGGATGGAAGCCCGACAGGCATGCCTGGTCCTGTGACATGGACACGCCACCATTCCATTCCATGCTTCAAGGACAGGGACATCTGCTCCAAACCTCTATCTCCTTTTGAGTAAAAGATTAATCAGCACAATGATAAACAGGAACAAGGAAACAGGGAGGCAGAGGAGAATCAGCAGGAGCAGTTAATGAGGTCTTTTTGGAACGCAGCGGAGCTGGGACCCAGTGCACGACAAGCCTCCTCGCCCTGCTAATGACCAGCCAGGACCTAGGGGAGAGAGGCTGTTCTGTAGCCAGCTGTCAAAACTCCCCTTTTTCTTCAGCTTCTAACAAAACGTGTGTGTGCCGATAGCCTTGGCTATCCAAAGAGAAGACAGTAGGCAAGAAAAGAATATGTAAGGAAAAGAGACTGAATTCCTTTTACATGTAGTTGAAAGAGCCCCTGAAGGAACGTCAGAAGATGCAGGGACTGCAGCCCGAGAAAGAGGCCGCGTGGAAAAAGTGCACTGGCCCCGACCGAGGACACCGAGCCGTCAGCTCTCGGAAAGTGAGAGACACCCAGGATGGGACAGGTCTCAGGCTGCTCCCTCAGCCACTGTCCTCTGTAGGACGTCTCCCTACCGGCCACGGTTAGAGCGTGCCCCTACCTGCTCTTCCAGAACTCCAGCTCCGCCTTCGGGCTGGGCTTCACCCCGTGTACGAGCTGCGGGGAAGGCTCTTTCTTGAGGACCCTCTGCACCTGGCGGCTCCATTGGATCACTGCAGACTCCGTGGCGTAGATGACTGACTTATCCGGGGAGTCCCAGCTGTGAAGGGAACGACAGATCTCCTGAGGGTTGGAAACAGCTTCCCGCTGGGTGTCCCCCAAACGAAACCCAGTGTGGAAGAATAAAATAGGTGGGAAATTCCGTCTAGTTCAGGCATTCTTAACTGCTGTCGGACTGCAGACGGAGGAGTGTCAATGAGAGTACAGACTGCACCGGTTCAAGCCCGGGCTCAGCAGAATTCTGAAGACTAGTTTAAGAACTTGGTTGAGTTCTGTCCAGTCTGTGTGTCGATGCAGAGATACACGGGACAGAGAGTACGAGCAGGACCACCCAACCTTCCTGGGACCCCACTGGTGTCAGCGGCCCCCATCTTGACAAAGTGGTGCATTCCTCCCGCAGTACATCAGCTGTCCCCGGGAGGAAGCGTGTCTCCACACTGAACCGCATCTACCTCCCGGCAGGTCTCTCATTCCGGCCTGAGGTCTGACCTCTGCATCTGGGGGAAACAGGGTCCCCTCCTCTTCCGCAAGGCGCACCGTCAGCCATCTGCACACTAACACTAGCTTTATTCTGTCCCCCCTTTTCCAGCAAAATAGGGAACTCCCAAGCCTTGTACCTCATGTATCCTTTTAATAAACAAACAGGCAAACCAGAATTATTTTATGAGTTAAAAATGAAAATTCTATTTTGGTTTGCCTTTTCACTGACCCTTCAATGAAAACTGTTCATGACGAGAGCTCATGCCACAAACGAGCAAGACAGGGAGTCTACCATTCCCATTTTCATACCAGAAAACCACCTTCCCATAATTCAGTCACATTCAGATTTGCTGAGCAAAGATACATCACAAGAGATTGCAGAGGCATTAAAGGGGACGATGCTCTCCCCTTCCCAAAATATGATCCTGCCTCTTGGGAAATCATCAAATTTGAACAAAGGGAGATAAACTCAGTAATTATTACAGACACATATGCTGAATGTTATGTTAGAATATAAAAGGAACGGGAACTTGAACGGTAATTTGTATTTATTTATTGTGAAAATTGAATATTTTTATTCAACCACAATACGTTTTCCAGTTGACTGGGAAATCGTTTTAAATCCTACATGTAGCAATTTACTTCCAATGGCAAAAACTCATTTTATAGTGCACTGCCATCCCCTGCGTTACTTTTTCTTTAGGTCAAATCACGGGCCCTGAATACACAACAATCGTAGTAATACGTTGGGAAACTCTTGGCATTCGGGCGGCCTGAGCTCATGCAGGGAGGTGGCCCACTGCCACAAACACACAGAGATGCTGGGTCGTCTCCAGGCACCGGTGGCCAGGTGGCATTTGGGGATATTCCCATCCCATCTGATGGAGGTCATCCAACTTGGAAGTCGCCCTGACTTCCTTCCCCCAGATGCTCATTTAAAGTGCGTGTCTAGTACATGCTGGGTATTAGCGGGTTTGGCGTTGTGACTCTTGGGTAATCCCCTTTCTCAAGTGTCTCTGACTAAGTCACAAGAGCTACCATTTTCCAAGCGCTATGAATGCGTGGCACTGCCCTAAGAGCTTTGGGGATGCCATCATGAGAACCCCGAGTACGAGGTAGGTGCTGAGGCCATCCTCATTTTACCAAGGCGGCAACTGAGGCTGGGAGAGGTCAGACGGTTGCTTCCCGGAGGTCCAGTGGGTCAAGCGGCAGAGCCTCGACCGAGAGCTCGGAGCCGGAGCTGCACCCTGAGCGCAGTGTGACCTTGCGTCACAGCCACTGCCGTTTTATTTCAGACACTCGGGGAAACAGCAGAGACAGTGGGCTCTGTCCTGGTCCTCCGCCCGCCCGTGTTGCTGTGTTGAACCAACAGGACATTTTAATATTAGAATCTAAAACCTCAAAAGGATGATTTTCCTTCTACCGGCAATGGCTCCAAACGGAATTGCCAAACGGAAGGGTGATTTTTATCTCGGTGAACCCGCAGATGAAAAACTCTTTTCTGTGTTTGAGTAATTCCCTCCACGTTAAGCATCTTGTTAGGAGCCTCCCTGCCCCCAACACACACACACACACACACACACACACACACACACACACGCACACACACACAGACACACACACACAGACACACAGACACAGACACACACAGACACACACACACACACAGACACACACACACACAATACTGGGTAGAATATAACAAAATACTCCATTTAGATACATAGCCTGGCTTGAAAGTAAAAAGGAAAGAATTCTCATGGGACAGAAACAAAGCCAGCTTGTAGCTGGAATACTAAGTGGTAGCTGCTGGCAGATGTAACTCCTAAAAGGAGAAGAGCCGGGGGTCTTAATGGCGGCCCAGGCCCAGGAGGCATGGCTGACAAGCTCTGACAAAGCCAGATTTGTTTCTATGCGGAAAAAGAAAATTCCCGGGGCCCTGAAGAGTCTCCAGCTGCAGCGGGCGGAGGAGGGGCTGGACACGGAACAAGAGCCCCCAGAGTTGGTTCCCGGACATGACGCGCCGGGTCGGTGCTGGGAAGCGGCGTGCTGTCTCCCAGACTGGACCTGGGCTTTTGCCAACGATGAGACACTGTCCTGATGAGCAAGATCCTGACATCGGCGGGGCTGCTCTCAGCCCTGAAATCATTCTGAGGCCGCGATGCTGCGACGGCCTCCGAAGACGTCAGGCGGAGCGCGGGGGGAGGGCGGTGACCAGCGCAGGACGTGCGGTCCGGTCCGAGGACGTCAGCAAACCGCGGATGGCGGGCTTGTGTGGGGAGTAAGGAGACCGGGCAGAGTCGCGGACAGAAAAGTTGTTGTAAAGAACACGGTCAGATAAGGCAACACCTCCTCGTGTCTCGCACGGAGGCCCACGCGGCCGAGCGGGCGGTACTTACACGGTCTCCCTTCCAGAATCCACGAACTCCGTCGTTTCTGAGCCTGCCGGAAGTCGCAGCAAAGTCTTCCCCCTCACTTGCTCAAGGATAACCATGAGGTCACACTGGAGGCTGTGGGCACGCTGCTGGACATCCCGACATACGACATGAGGCCAGTCCAGGCCATTCTTCTGGTTGGCCAGGTTGGGGGTGACCACCTGGAAGGGAGGTGCACAGGAAAGAGAGGCAGGTGTTCTGCTCAGAAAGCCAGGCACCACCTTTTTGCAAGTCACTGTCCTGTAAGGCGTGATTAAGAGCCAGTGTGTGTGCTGCCTTGGCATTTTATCATCAGATAAAATCAGGAGAGCCTCAAATAGCCCATCACCAGCTTCCTTCCCCACTTCGCTCCAACACCTCAGGTCCACTGGTCAAACAGTCCTCCTTATCAAGCGGCCCAGGCATAGACACTGTTTATCCCTGAGGAACGGGCTTCGGGTCTCTGTAAGCCAGTGGAACTATTCCAACAAGCCAATTGCATCCTCCAGCAAGAACCAGTAGGGCCCACGCACTTGACACTACAAAGCTTGTCCCCCACAGCCCCTGGCTGTTCACGTTGTTACGCAGGGTGACCCCCTGTGGTCCTGCCCTGCTGACCTCCTGTGGACTGTGGGTGTATGTGACCGATAAACTGCTGTCAGTCTGCAGTCAGTGTTGTGCATTCAGCTATCCCCATTACCCTAGGGCAGGAATCCCTACCTAATCAAGAGGGTGAAGAGGAGGTGATGAAACACAGGATCAATGCGGGTGAAGATGACCACCTGTCTCCAGGTGGGGTGAAGTGGCATCTTAAACAAGTAAAGCAAAGTTGAGCACCCTGAAGCTATCAGCTATCTGTAAGGTGAACATTGGTTTGTTTTGGACACCCAACATTGTTCCTCTCCTTTTAGTACCCATCTCCAGATCACCCAGAGGTGAACACTGTGAGTAAGTCTGAACTAATGAGAGCCAGGCCCAAGTCTCTTATTTTAACTGAGGAGGAAGAGGAGTGCTCTCTTTTTTATGAGTATGAGGCTACTAGTGGCCATCTTGCTACCATACAGAGCCTTAGAACGGTGTCCATGTGGAGAAGAGGGAGTTTACAGACAGAGAAAGACCAGTGCCTATGACATCGTTTGAGCTCCTGCTCCTGCACTGTTTGAGCTAGTTTGAACTGA
Organism: Saccopteryx leptura; assembly: GCF_036850995.1. Taxonomy (NCBI): domain Eukaryota; kingdom Metazoa; phylum Chordata; class Mammalia; order Chiroptera; family Emballonuridae; genus Saccopteryx; species Saccopteryx leptura. The sequence goes on along the minus strand of NC_089504.1, from coordinate 361,307,223 downwards.
GTTTTCTATCACTAACAACTTGAAAAGTCGTAATGAATACATCTCACCAGGAAACGCTGCCTGTCAAATGCTCATGACGAATGGAAAGGGGATACTATAAAGAGAAACAGAAAATCCAGTAATGTGATAAGGAACTGTTACATTAATAATGAAAAAAAGACATAGGGATTTATATGATTGGTTGGATTCTCTAGGTGACCAGCAAGTCTGTGTGGCTAAAAAAAGTCGAACACCTGTCTCTACCACCTGGAATCCAAGAGGGTGGTCCTCGCCTGGTCTGCTTGAACACAGCCACTGAACTGAGAACTTACAATCAGAGCTGAACAGAGTCCCAAGAAATAATAGGTCACAAAGTGAGCTTTACACACATTCAGGTTAAGAAAGGACCCTTTAAGAAGCGCCCATCTGCTTCTCCACCCCTCCCCCCTCTCCTTCCTCTCTGTCTCTCTCTTCCCCTCCAGCAGCCAAGGCTCCACTGGAGCAAAGTTTGCCCGGGCGCTGAGGATGGCTCTGTGGCCTCCACCTCAGGTGCTAGAATGGCTCTGATTGTTGCAGAGCGTCGCCCCCTGGTGGGCGTGCCAGGAGGATCCTGGTCGGGCGCATATGGGAGTCTGTCTGACTGCCTCTCCGTTTCCAGCTTCGGAAAAAAAAAAAAGAAAGAAAGAAAGGACCCTTTGGACCTAGGGCAGAAATGATAAACAAGAGAGAAGAGAGAGTATTAACAAGAGTTTTCTTGAGATCTCCAAGGCAGGGACTGTGTCCTTATTTTTTTTATCTTTATATGCACACAATCCCCCTGCATCTAGCAAGCACTCCATAAACGTCCACAGAGTAACAATGTATGCTGTATGAAGAAAAAGTGGCCGGGGGTCTGGCTTGGACGCTGGACGGCTTTGAGAGACAGCATGACAATGCATGTGGACTCTTTATGAAAGGAAAAGCCACTCATTCACTCGTTCAGTTCAATGACTATTCACGGAGCTGCCACTCTGGGCTGGTACTGTCCTAGGTGCTGGGAAGGAACACCGGTGACCAGCATACATTCAAAGATGCCTGACCTCATCAAGTTTCTATTCCAGTGGAGAAAGAAAGAGTCAATCAACAATAATAAGACTTACGGGGGGCGGGGGGGGGCAGTGAGGAGAATCAGGGATGCGGGCTGGCGGGGTACAATTTGCAAACGGAGTGACTGGTGCGGGCATCCTTGAGAAGATGGCATTTGACTGGAGTGGGAGGACAGGGAAAGGGCTGTGTATGCTCTGGGGGGAAGTCCATTGTGGTGAGAAGGAGCAGGCCAGGCAAAGGCCCTAAGGAGGGAATGTGTCTGGTACGATGAGGAGGGAAAGTATAGAGACCAGCAACACCAGGACAGGGTAAGAAAAGTAGGGGTGAGTACCGGGGGCCAAATTACATGCAGCTCTGCTTGTGTGGAAGTCTGATTTCTACTCGCAGAGACACGGAAATCACTGAAGGGTTTTGAGCAGAGGGGTGAGTGACAAGGTCTTTTTCAGTAGGACCGCTCCAGCTGCTATGCTGAGCATAAACCCTAGGGGGCAAAAATGGGAAAAGAAGACCAGCTAGCAACTTATCACTATAACACAGAAGAAAGTGGCTTGGCCCAGGGGAGTGGGGGAGAGAGAGGTAAGAATGCTCTGCTTCTATATTAATTCTGAAACTCAGCCTATGTGGCTTCTTAGCGGATTAGTTGTGGGATTGTGAGAAAACAAACCACCAACAACAAAAACAGGAGTCAGGATGACTCCGAGGGTGGGGTCTTGAGCTGCCGTGAACAGGTGTGGAGAAGAGTGGAGTAAGTTCTCAGGAGTCTGTTCTGGACACATGAGAATTTTATATACCTGTTGGACTGCTACCTGGGGGCACTGGGTTGCCAGCTGAATATGGTAGTCGGGAGTTCGGAGGAGCAGAAAAGGCTAGAGATTTGGGGGGTGTGTGGAGGCTTCGGATACAGATGGTTTGGAAAAGTCTAAAATTAAATGAGCCCTGCAGAGGGATTGGGGACAGAAGATGTCCCAGGTGCGAGCCCCAGGACTCTCCAATTTTCAGAAGCTGAAAGGAGGGGGGCATCTTCCGTGGGAACCGAGAAGGAGTGGCCACTGCAACGGGAGGCCACAGGGCAGCAAGCAGCAGGGTTAGCTTGCCGGCTGGCATCAGAGGGCAGCTGCCTGCCTGTCTGCAACAGGGGACACAGATATTGGCATATGGGGTCGACACAAGAGTTTGTAGAAATTTTATTCTATTGCTTCCCCCCACTTTTTTTTTGGTATTTTCCTGAAGTTGGAAACGGGGAGGCAGTCATATAGACTCCCGCATGCGCCCGACCGGGATCCACCTGGCATGCCCACCAGGGGGCGATGCTCTGTTGCAACCAGGGCCATTCTAGCACCTGAGGCAGAGGCCACAGAGCCATCCTCAGTGCCCAGGCCGACTTTGCTCCAATGGAGCCTTGGCTGCGGGAGGGGAAGAGAGAGACAGAGAGGAAGGAGAGGGGGAGGGGTGGAGAAGCAGATGGGCGCTTCTCCTGTGTGCCCTGGCCGGGAATCAAACCCGGGACTCCTGCACACCAGGCCGACGCTCTACCACTGAGCCAACCGGCCAGCCCTCCCCCCCCACTTTTTTTTAGATGAAGAAATGAGCAAGAGCATCACAGAGTGAGGTCGAGAGAAGAGATCTTGGCCATTTGAGGTAGAGGGTGGGGTGATGAAAGCATGTAATAGCAATCTAAAAGGCGAAAGATTTATGTGATCTGAAGAGAAACCAGAGTATGTAATAGCAATCTAGAATGAGAAAGCAGTTGGAATAGGAAGTGTGGGGTGTCTGCTGGTAAGGGGTTCCAGGTCGTGAGTTTATAGGGGACCCAGCTGGTTTTTCACAAGCTGCATTCAGCTTCATGGGTGCAGGGGTGGAGCGCGCGGGTTGGGTTTCACCAGGACTGTCATTGTGTCACACCAGTACAACAAAGCAGGGCAGAGGCCGGTCAGGAGTCGATGCAAGGGCATGATGATCATGACGGAGCAAGGCTGGGTAAGGGGGTGGGGGGCGTGGGTGAGGGTGCGGGACAGTGGGAAGGCACGGGGTCACTGGAGTGGAGGTCCCTGGAAAAGTGGGCATCGTGGTCAAAGAGGGGATGGTCATCGGTAATGCAAGGTCTGGGGATGGCCATGGGAAGAGACGGTTAAGATAGGGAGGGGTCAAGGTCACCGGACAAGAGAGGTCCGAGGAGCACAGAGGCCAGGCTGTGGAAGGGATTGTCTCTGTGTCTACTGAAATAGCCGCATGTTACAACAGCAGCCACCTCGCTGCCCCAAGTCACTGCAGGCCGATCCTGAGGGAACGAGGACAGGGCCATCGGTGCCTGTTGCAGCTTTGAGGGGAGAGCGTGGCTTCATCCGACGGCATGGGATTCGAAAGGGAGGCTTGGCGACAGGAGTGTGGAGGCGGCATGGGGGTGAGGGGACATCGCAGCCCCACCTCCAGGCTCAGCAGTGGCCTCAGAGGCTGAGGGACGAGGGGACATCGCAGCCCCCACCTCCAGGCTCAGCAGTGGCCTCAGAGGCCGAGGGATGAGGGGACATCGCAGCCCCCACCTCCAGGCTCAGCAGTGGCCTCAGAGGCCGAGGGGTGAGGGGACATCGCAGCCCCACCTCCAGGCTCAGCAGTGGCCTCAGAGGCATGGGGACGAGGGGCCATCGCAGCCCCACCTCCAGGCTCAGCAGTGGCCTCAGAGGCTGAGGGACGAGGGGCCATCGCAGCCCCACCTCCAGGCTCAGCAGTGGCCTCAGAGGCTGAGGGATGAGGGGCCATCGCAGCCCCCACCTCCAGGCTCAGCAGTGGCCTCAGAGGCTGAGGGGTGAGGGGACATCGCAGCCCCACCTCCAGGCTCAGCAGTGGCCTCAGAGGCCGAGGGCAAAGGTAGCAGAGAGCCTCAGGGAGAAACAGATCTCAATCAAGATGACCAGGACCGGTCGGAACAGCGAGGACACTTTTAAGAGGGATGCAGAGTGACAAGTCCTGTCCCTTATGAATTGATTGCCTTTAACATAACGCACTGTGCCGGGTGTCCTAATCTGTTACTTGTACATTTCCTGACAACTCAGTAAGGCAGTTTGATGCTGACAGAGGTGAGCTCACCTGCTCACATCATGCTGATGAATTTGACAGAACGGGAGCTGCTGCGAGGGGGTCCTCAGGGGAGAGCAGGCAGGGTGGGAAGGACGGGGCTTCGGGGACGGGGAGATGGGGAGCTCTGCAGGGCACCCTCGACTTCGGGGTGCACGGGAAAAGTTGGAAGCATGCTTGGATAGCCTACGAACTGCTGCCAGAGGTTTTGAGAAGTGAAAGTAAATGCCTGGAGGTATTTAAAAAATAATTTTATTTCTATTTTTCAATAGATTACATTTACATGGTGTAAATTTTAAAAGTATGAAAGCTTTTACAGCAGAAAGGAAGTCTTCTGCCTACTGGTTCCTCATCCACCCAGTTCCCCTTGTGGGTTACTCTGTTATCGAGTGTCCTTTCTTCCTTCTTTCCGGCCTTCCTCCCTCTCCTCCCTCTTGTTCCTTCCTTCTCTCCCTCTTTCTCCTTTCCTTTCTTCTTGCTCTGTTCTTACTTTACTCCTTCTCACCTTCCGCCTTCCTTTCTCTTAACAGAAATGGCAACATACTAGACAGAAAACTGTGCACTGCTAAAAAGTTATCTTAAATTGTGGCATTATCCACAATAGCCAAGAGGTAAAGGAAACCTAAGTGTGCATTCATCGATGAATTGATAAGAACATGTAGTATCGATATATACAATGGAATACTAGACGGCCTTAAAAAGGGAGGAAATTCTGTCATATGCTACAACATGGAAGAGCTTTGAAGACATTATATGAAGTGAAATAGCTAGTCGTGAAAAGATAAATACTGTATTATTCTACTTATATGAGATACCTTTTTGAGATATCTTTTTTTTATTATTATTCAGTGAGAAGAGGGGATGCAGAGAAACAAACTCTGGCCTATGCCCCAACCAGGATACGCCTGAAAAACCCACTAGGGGGCAATGCTCTGCCCATCTGGGGTGTTGCTCTGTTGCTCAGCAACCGAGCTCTTCTTAGTGCCTGAGGTGGAGGCCATGGAGCTATCCTCAACACCCAGAGCCAACTCACTTCAATTGAACCATGGTTGCAGGAGGGGAAGAGAGAGAGAAGCGAGAGGGGTTAGGGTAGAGAAGCAGATGGGCGCTTCTCCTGTGTGCCTTGATCGGGAATTGAACCCAGGACATCCACATGCCGGGCCGATGAGCTACCACTAAGCCAACTGGCCAGGGCTAGATGAGATATCTAAAGTGGTGAATTTCATAGAGACAAAGTAGACATGGTGGGTGCAGAGGCTGGAGGAGGAGGAGGCAGAGAGTTGTTTAGTGGGTATAGCGTTTCAGTCACGCAGGATGTGGCAGGGGTGGGGTCCAGGGATATGTTGCACAATAATGTGCATGTGGTTGACAATGTTATACTTCACACTTGAAAACTGTGCGGAGAGTAAATTTTATCTTATGTGTTTATCTTAAGAACTATTTCATATCAATCATTCCCTTTAATTAATTATAGATGGACCTTAATTCATTCATCCAGTTGCCTACTGAGGAGCATTCAGTTTCCAATCGCTTTTCAACGCACCAGTGAAAATTCTTGAACATTTGAGCGTTTGAATTACTTTCAAATTACTTTTGCTTGCTGGGCTACATTTTCTGGGCCATGACACCAAACTGCAATGGAATCATTGTCCCCCACGTATATTAGGCAGAGTTCCAGCTCTGAATCTTGGCTCAATCTGCTCCCCACACCTGAAAGCGACCTTGCTCTCTCTCCTAATTCTTCTCTCTTGTTCAACACTTGAGGCTAAGCATGGTTCTCAAGACACAAGCCACATCTCTCCTCTGAACCAGGGACACTTCTTTCTATCATCAGTATTCATAAGTGGATTTGATCCCAGCTCAGACTTCTGCAGAAATGCTGTCCAGACAGTGCACAGCAGTAAAACCATTCTGGTTGTTAAAATACTGACTTACTTCTCTACTGAGGAACCTAGCTTTTAGGGCCCCTCCTGAGGGCTCCCCTTGCCCCAGATCCTTCCTGGAGACTCTCCCCTCCAGACAGCCTCCTAATAAAGCAACTAAAGGGGCTTAACACCAGACTTAGCGGAGAGCCTCCAGAATCCGGGTTCAGCACTGGGGCCAACTTGTCTCTACAGCAGTCAGGCGAGTTGCAAATATATGAGTAATTCATGGGTGAGATCTTGTCTTTATTTACTTGGTAGTCACCATTGCACCCATCACATGAAACCATTTAGCCAGGACTCTGTAAATACTTATTTCTTGATCTGCACAATCCAGGGCATCAAGCCCCCAGAAGCACACGCATTCAACTTACAAGGAAGTGTGCTCTCATTCCAGAAAGATCTAAATGGCCCAAGACTCTCCTGAGTGCTCCCTCCTGAATCTGCCTTCTTTAGGCTTCTGCTACGACGGCACCAGAGCTCTCCCAAGAGCATGCTTCCTGAGTTCCAGGCAGACCCCTCCAGAAACCTGCTGGACATTTCCAACTGGATGCCCCCTTTTACCAGGGCAGCGGGCTGACCTTTCATCTACGGCTGTGTCATACATGAGATGAAGATCAAAACCAAGCCACCTCCGGCTTTCGACTCTTCCTCAGCAGTAAACACTGTTCATAGCCTCACTGACCCCACAGAAATGCCCCTTTGCGCCCCACTTCTGGCCTTCCCCAATGCCAGGTTACACGAGAGTAAGGAGCTTTCAAATGAGGACCGCCCCGGCGGACTCTTCAGATTCTGGCCTCCTCTTGACTCCTGCTGGAACCCTGATCCGGACAGAACCAAGTCGTGTCCCCTCACAGTCTCGCTCTGAAATGGACCCGGGTTCAGTCTTGCCCAGCTGGTCCTCTGGGTCTAGGTGCCCATCTTGCCCCGCCCCCACAAAGCCCCGCCCCGCCAAGGCCCCGCCCCACTGTATAAGCCCCGCCCCTCACACCGCCCAGGCCCCGCCCCTCCCCAGGCCCCGCCGACGCCGGGTGTCCCTCTGCCCTGCCCCCCTCCCGGGGCAGCAGTGCGGGGTCCGCTCCCCATCCTGACCTCAGAGAGCAGCGCCGCCAGGTGCTCCAGCGGCGCAGCGGGCAGGTCTCCGCAGAGCACCGCGCCGCGGAGGCTACCGGGCCCCGGCGGGTCCGGCCCGGTGCGCAGGAAAAACAGCCCCTTAGCGCAAGGCGTGCCGCACTCGGGTCGCGGGTCCAGCCCGGACCGCAGCGCCAGGCCCCCGGGCCCGAGGCGCACCAGCAGCGGCGGCTGCGGCACCTCGGCTGCCTCGGCGCCCAGGAAGGCACGCAGCAGCCGCCCCGCCTCGGCCGCGCCCGCGCAGCGCTCCCAGGCGCCCGCCGCCGGCCGCAGGCTCCGCGCCACGAAGGCGCCCAGGAGCCGCAGTCTCGGGTCGACGCCAGGGTCCTGCTCTGCCGTCTCCAGGGCCGGTGCGGCCCGCTCCTGGGCGCCCGGCATCGCGCTCTGACTCCGGCTGCCGCGGTGTCCCTGGCGACGGGGACGCGGCCGGGAGGCCCTCCTCTGCTCGCCTCCTATTGGGCGCAGGACGTCTGGCCCCGCCCCCTGCAGGCTAACCAGGTAGGAGAGGGACCGCGAGGGAAGGGGGCGGAGCGCGTCGCTGTTGCTAAGACACCAGCCGACGCTCTTGTTTAACGGCTGCTCTCTGGAACTGGGCGTGCTCAATTCAAGGGCAAGAACCTCGGCCACGAGAAGGAGGTCAGGGATGTAAATACTGTTAAGGATCCTGCTGACTGTGGTCAGATTAAATTCTTGAGAGGTCTTCCAGGCCCTGAATAGATCGCGGCTCACCCCACTATTCCCCAAATGCGTCAAACTTTTACCAGGGGTCCCCAAACTAAGGCCCCGCGGCCGCAAGCGGCTGCTTGAGGCCATTTATCCGGTCCCGCTGTACTTCCGGAAGGGGCACCTCTTTCATTGTGGGTCAGTGAGAGGAGCACATTGACCATCTCATTAGCCAAAAGCAGGCCCATAGTTACCATTGAAATACTGCTCAGTTTGTTGATTTAAATTTACTTGTTCTTTATTTTAAATATTGCATTTGTTCCCATTTTGTTTTTTTACTGTAAAATAAGATATGTGCAGTGTGCATAGGGATTTGTTCAAAGCTTTTTTTTATAGTCTGGCCCTCCAACGGTCTGAGGGACAGTGAACTGACCCCCTGTGTAAAAAGTTTGGGGACCCCTGTATGTCGACTCACAAAATAGATGTACGGGAATTCAGCGACGTTTTCATTTCTTGGTGACTAAAAGGCTTCAGAACAGCGCTTCTGTGGCCCTTGAACATTTGAAATGTACTGGTATGATTAAGGAATTGGATTTTTAATTATCTTTATTTAATTTGAGTTTCTATCAGTAGCTATCTTATTGAACAGCTCAGCATTTTAATATTAATTATAAAAATAATGTGTTCTTAAGTTTCTTGCTTTGTCTGTGCCTCAAATGTGTGTCTATATGCTGACACATGGGTACTCAAAACTCAGAGATCACTTTGATTTCCATGAGTATGGCTCCCAATCAGTTCTCGACAAAGCACTATTAAATATATAGGGTGTTCAGAGCCTCCTCATCCTTCCCGGGTGTCTGGATCTTGTCTTCAAAAGAGGATAATATGAAGCACTTTTTCCTGACCTCAGAAGTTAGCATTTGTCACCTACTGAGTCCTTCACGATGATCCATATAGCTAGCTTGGCCATTTACATGTGTGTAAGGTGTGAATGAGACAAGGAAAGTGACAAGCTGGGAAGCATGAAGCCTGCAGGTCGGGAGTGAGCTCTCCTCTAACCTACCACCCTGCTTTTCCTCTTTAACCAGAAGCTGCAGGGTTTCTGGGTGAAAAGAACATGCATCATGGGCTTCAAAGGAATATTCACAGAATAAGAGTTTATCAAAGGCAGCCCAGCTAACGAGAGCCCCTCAGGGAAAGCTCATAGCTGGAAGGTAAAATGATTGATTTCCTAATAACTGAGGCTCAAGAGGTGCTGTGATGAAAACATCTGCATGAGTCAATGAATTCTTATGTTTGTAGAGAGTGTTTTGCTATGGCTGGATTCAACAGTAGGCAGACCAACTGTGAGTGGTGGGACAGAGCAAGGGCACTAAAACAATTTTTAAGATGGATTTGATAATTGGCATATCCAAAAAAACATCAGGGGATGATAGAAATGTTGGGGGGCTTCTGACATATATCCTTTTCTAGAGGTTTTTACTTTGCACACTGGAAGGCATTGTTGCCCTGTTAATTAATACTCAGGACCTGAAATTGTGTCAGCCCTGCTCATTGTTTGTACAGAGTGAATTCAGGGCCAGTTAGTCCCCACAAACTTCAAATAAAGTTTCTACCGTCTTCTGCATGGCCAATTTATGTTGAGATTTCTGTGAAGCTACTGATGGATATTGAAGAGAAGTTAACCTTTCGATATCAAATATTTCAAAATAATAATGAAGTTTTAATTCAAAGAATTTGCAGGGATTGTTACAGTAGTCTCCCAGCAGCTGTCATGGATGCCAGCCACTAAAGAAAGACATCGGATACAAATGGGCAGGTGTCTTGGATACATGTAAAAGAGATCCTAGGCCACTAAAGAAAGACATCGGACACGAATGGGCAGGTGTCTTGGATACATGTAAAAGAGGTCCTAGGCCACTAAAGAAAGACATCGGACACGAATGGGCAGGGGTCTTGGATACATGTAAAAGAGATCCTAGGCCAGAAAAGAAAGACATCGGACACGAATGGGCAGGGGTCTTGGATACATGTAAACGAGATCCTAGGCCACTAAAGAAAGACATCGGACACGAATGGGCAGGTGTCTTGGATACATGTAAACGAGATCCTAGGCCACTAAAGAAAGACATCGGACACGAATGGGCAGGGGTCTTGGATACATGTAAAAGAGATCCTAGGCCACTAAAGAAAGACATCGGACACGAATGGGCAGGTGTCTTGGATACATGTAAACGAGATCCTAGGCCACTAAAGAAAGACATCGGACACAAATGGGCAGGGGTCTTGGATACATGTAAAAGAGATTCTAGGCCACTTGGGGCTCCAGCCAGGAGACATGTATGAGAATATTGATTGGTACGTGGTTCACAACAGCAAAATCATGGGAAAAAAACTGCGCGTTCATCAGTGATAGACTGGATAAAGAAATTGTGATACATACTATTCATAGAATAAAATACTATATAGTGAAAATGAATGGACTGTGTATATCAACATGAATAAATCTCAAGAGCATAATGTTAAACAAGAAGGACGAGTTCCAGCTGAATACATCCAGTACATTTATTAGAAGTCTTATCCAAATGAAATGAACAGGATTTTGTTAGAGATATATATAATCTTGAGAAGAGTAAAGGAATGATTATCACAAAATTCAGATTTTGATCACTTGTTTTTGGGGACAGAGAGATATAGGATGGTGAGGTGCATATAAGGGGACTTCTATGTTCCTGGTAATGTTTTATTTCTTTTTTTTTTTTTTTTCTGAAGCTGGAAATAGGGAGAGACAGTCAGACAGACTCCCGCATGCACCCGACCGGGATCCACCCGGCACGCCCACCATGGGGCGACGCTCTGCCCACCAGGGGGCGATGCTCTGCCCATCCTGGGCGTCGCCATGTTGCGACCAGAGCCACTCTAGCGCCTGAGGCAGAGGCCACAGAGCCATCCCCAGCGCCCGGGCCATCTTTGCTCCAATGGAGCCTTGGCTGCGGGAGGGGACGAGAGAGACAGAGAGGAAGGCGCGGCGGAGGGGTGGAGAAGCAAATGGGCGCTTCTCCTGTGTGCCCTGGCCGGGAATCGAACCCGGGTCCTCCGCACGCTAGGAATGTTTTATTTCTTAACCTTGATTAGGGGTTTTAATATTATCATTCTTCTTAAACTGTACATATATATATTATGTTATATTCTTTGTATGCATGATAGTGTATGTGTGTACAATGTACAGAGTATCACAATTTAATAAAATATGAAGGGATGCATGTGGCATTTATTATCCTATGAATGGTGTTGGGCAATTCATTTCAGTTACTGGGAATAAATGGTAATGCTTTATTCAATTTATAAAATTATACATTAGATATTTAAATAGCTTTAATTTCTTAGCTTTACAAATTTTAGAATTAGGCCTATCACTGGTGATTTCTCTGTCGTCAGTCAGTGGGAACTGCTCAGGCCTACCTCACTTTACTTACTGGCTCTGTTCAGCCCAGGAGATTTCAGATTCACCTGTGGAAATGCTCTTTGTTGCAGGCTCTTGACCTCCTCCATGACAGGCACCCTCGCATTCTCTTTAGCTAACTTCCTTCAGTATCGGTGTCGCTTAGACATCTCTCAGGGCTCCTAATCTTCACACTCCAAAATCTCTCTTCTTGTAAGAACTTACTCCTCCAGGACAACAATTCTTCCCTTTATACTAATGGCCCCCCAAACCGGATCTCCCGCGCAGAGCTAGGTAGGTATAACATTTGGGGGCAATATTTACTTTCCCCTCAAACCTCTAGAGAAATTGCTGCACTGCCTTCTGAAACTTAGTGTTGAAGAGAAGTCTGAAGTCAGCTTGATTTTTGTTCCTTTGTAGGTAACATTTTTGAAATGACATGATTGTTTAAGAATTTTTTCTCTTTTTTATTTTTGTGATTCAAAAACAACAACAACAACAAAACACCAGAAACAAAACCATTTTAGAATAAAGCTAAAGTCCCATTGAGTTGATTTTGCCTGAAATGATGAGAGCCCATTCAGTTCTCAGAATGATGTGTTCCGTCACAGCAAGAAAGATTGTTCTGTGGACCCTGATTACTACTTATTTTGCATTTGCGCTTTCTGGCCTGGTTTTCTGCTAATGCAAACTGAGAGAGGTGTTGACAATTACGAGGAGGGGATGCATTTTACAACACTAATTGAGGTTTTTAATTCCTGTATGTTTTGATGTTGTCCTGGGGCTCTTTAGTCCCTGAGTTAGTGAGATTTTAATGCCTCAGGGGAGTGTGGATGTGGGCTAACATAGTCCATTGAATTTCCGAATGGTTTCTAAACACAGAACAGAGACAATAGCTTGGAGAGTCATGCTATTTCTTTTCTTCTGTTGCAAGAGTAAAACAGTTGAGAAGGAGAAATGGTTTATGTGGAACCGCTCATTTATTTGAACTCCAAGTGCTTGGCTTTGAACACCCAAGGCACAATCTGGAAGGCTGAGTGGTTAGAATGTATATGCTAAACTGTAGATGAGATGAGAAAGAGTTTAGGACTCTGTGATATAAGTCATCCTTCACTGACTCAGGAAATCAGGTAACCCACCAGTCATAACTGTGAAAGTGAAGAGCATTCTTCTTCTTTTCTGTTTTCTTAGTTATTCTACAGAGAAGTTGGGAGAGATGTCATTAAGAGTCCCTAGGTAGACAGTTCAAATAGTATAGAGATGTTTACCTGAAGCCTATGTATTCTTATTGATTGATGTCATCCCATTAAATTTAATATCAAAAATTTTAAAAAATGCACAGCAACAACTGGTAAGGAAACAAACAAACAAAAAAAGAGCCCCTGGGTAGAGATCATTTTAAACAGCCATGACGTCCTTTCTCAGTAATGGTTATTAATGGTAGTAACTACCTTCCTTTCTCCTTCTTGACCTGACAGGTTCTATGGGCGGTCGATGTAGTCATCCCACACTTCTGAGAGCAGGAATGCATCCATCAGTCATTGTTTCTACGTGCCCTGGGGATGCAGTGATGGATAGGCTATATAGCCTTGTCTTTAGAGAGAGGAAACCATCTATTCACAATCCAAACTTGTTCTTAATAACAATAATAAAATACGAAAAGTACAGTGCAAGAATCAGACCCCAGGCTTTCTACCTTCTCTCTGAATCTAGTCACTTTCCATTCTGGACTTTTCCTGTCACTCAAAAGTGGAAAGAAAGGTAACCCTTGATTTTGTTTTATTTGTTTGCGTTTTTGCTCAGGTATTCTGTTACCCTTCTTCTGATAATTGTTCATCGTTTGTTTCTTTGGGGAACTACTTCCGCCCCCTGAACCACCTCCTACCCTCCCCCCTAGTCCAGGTACTTCTGATAAGGCTCCGTTTCTGACTCTAGGAATGAAGCTGGTGACTGGGCCCAAGCTGAGCACGGTCCCCAGTGTGGCCATGGGCAGTCAGACCTCAACAGAACAGCACAGTAAGACCCAGGCTTTGACTGTTGGGGATCAATGAGCGCTTTCTACTTTCACCTGGACTTGAATCTAGGAGCATGTAGGGCAGCTCTAATTCCATCATCTTGGCACCATGGGGTGGGGGGCTCTTTGAAAATGGAGTCAAGACGATGAACATTCCCATTGAGTGAGCTGCAGCCCCCACGCCAGACTTTTCATGTATATGAGTAAAGATATCTTCTCCCCAGAAAGCCAGTCTGAGTTGTGTTTTCTGTCCCTCTCAAAACAATGGTCACACTGATGCAAGTGGCAAGTAAAAAAAAAAAAAAAAAGGATGAAGATGTTGATTGGTCAGGAGGAAGGATCCATCAAAGAGACAGCTGAGAGAGGAAACATGAAAGAGATACTCCCTGGAACAGGGTCTATACAGGAGATGTGACGGGGAAGCCCTCAGTCGCTCTGTTTATCATGTGACAGCTCCGGGTCACAGACTCAGCTCTTGTTTTCGCCCTGCTTTTGATTTAAGGCAGAAAACCAGAAATTGATATTGGCATATCTTCCTGTGTTTACTCATCATTCAGTGTTTGAACCCAGAAGGATGAAAGAAATGCTTAATTAAATGTGCCAAACAATAACCATCCTGGCTTGCTTTCCACATATACGTGTCTTATCAACATGTGCTATGAAGAGTTGATGAAGCTATTTTAAAAAGCAATGAATTCTGCGCACCACTTAATTATGCTGTGTCGCCGTGCATTTCCCTCCCCGGGACATCGGTGGGCAGAACAGGGAAAGCGGCAGAGAGCACACCTCTCGGCTGTTTATTTTGCGGGGGAGGGGGGGAGACTGGGGGAATTTGTAGGGCTCGATGTTAACTTTGATTCTTAGGTATGGTCCTCTTCGTTTTGGAGGAAATCACATATCTATAAGGCATCGAGAACCAACCCTTCTGGTGGGAGTGGGATTATACATTTGTGAAATACATATTCAGTTGTGGCTGTATGAGTGGAGGAGGTAACACATGTATTATCAAAAATCTGAAAAATGAGGGTTACCTGGAGCTGGTCACCCTGGTGGATGTTGGATGAGGACTAGGGTAAGAAAGAGTTGCAATCATGAACATTGTTCTTCAGGCTACCTGGGAGTAAGAAGAGGGAAAATCCTGAACTCCCTAATTGCTGTTTTCTCTCATATTTCAGGATAACTTTCCTGATTTTCTTGTTCAGTGTCCGTGCCTTTACCCAATTCCCCTTTCTCTTCAAATTTTAACACAGTCAGGCTTGTGCAGTCTTTAAAAGTTCTCATTCAGCCTTATGACGCCTTTCAATAGTCACAGACATTCCCTGTATTAAACTTTCCCATCGGCAGTGCATCCATCCAACTCAGCCGTCTCCGCATTTCCTAAACACAGTGCTTACCCTCCATACACTCAGCTTATTCTCACCTCTTCCCTGAACTGGCTGCTGGAAATCATCTGGCTATATAGATCAAGGCTGCGCTCGTTCCTCAATGCTAAGTCTTTATGCTTATCATCAAGTTATAGAATTTCAAAACTGAAAAAAAAAAAAAGGCAGAATGATGTCCTTTTCAAACCTTAATGTACACAGAGTCACTTAGGTATCTCATCAAAAGACACATCCCGGGGCACCACCACCAGACATTCTGACCGAGTCAGTCTAGGTTGGAGACTGGCCGTGCGCATGCGGTCCTGAGCTCTCAGGGGTTACCCATGCCGCTGCTCTGTGGGCATGCACCGGGTAGCACTGGATTAGATGAGTTCTTTTGATTTCCACCAAATCTAAAATGAAGATCGATGTCTGGACCAATCTCCTTTCAGTGGTAGAGGTATTCTCCGTGGTTGCTTTGATGAACCAGCAATAGCTCTTATAAATGGTCCAAGAAAATATCATTAGGGTACACACATTTGGGAATGAGGACAATGGTCCTGGTATTCTCCACTGGACACATCTTTCTACAACTTAGATTGGGGATTGAAATGGAGGCTGGAAGCAAAACAAATTCTTTTTTGTTGCAGAGGCTGGAAGCAAAACAACTTCTTTTTGTTGCAGAGAGCCCTGATCATGAAACACACATTTGAGCTCTTATTTCTGTGGGCAAGAGCAGTAAAAAGAAGGAAGCGTTGAGAACTTTCTGTGAAAATACCTTCTTGGGGATTTTTATTTAAAAAAAAAAAACAACAGACAAGTTGTTGATCTTGGGCAATAAAAAAAAAGTTAAGTTAAAACAGAACTGGCCATTTTCTAAGGGCCTTGTTCTTCTTTGAACTTAAGCTCGTTGCTTCCTCTGTAGCCGTCTTATTGACACAGGGCAGGTATCAATGGCGACTGTGAAGATGCTGCCTCTTGAGCAGGGGCTCCAGCCCAGAGTTCCCCCGCTCCTTCCCCTCGCTCTGCCCTGGGTCACGACTGGCACCAGCGGAGCCCACCAACTCCCTGCCAGATCGTGACAAAATAGCAGACCAGAGACTGAAGAAGCTGAGGAAGGGTTTTAGAGACTTAGTCTGGCCCATTCCTTTTGTTTTAAAGGAGAAAGTTGAAATCTGAAGAAGAGAAGTCTTTCCAGGTTCTACAGGAAAAAAAAAAAATGCGGGCAGAACCGATGCAATAAACAAGGTCATTTGACTCCAGGTCAGGTCTCATCAATTTGAAATTAGTGACAACTGTGAGGGGGGGAATATTGAGGTTGACCTTTGAGGATCAAAGAGAAAGTTAAATTGTTAGCCTGTTTAGGAGACGAATCTTCTACGGTATTTTGGAAGCACAATATAAAGCATGTTTGGGATTCTGACCCACGCCACTCGATAACTTCTATAGTAATTACCCATTATTTTTACCTGTTCAATACGGAAGATTTCCTCTCTGGGAATGTGTTTGCTAGTCTAGTTTAGTCGTTGTATGTCTGCGTAAGCAGTGTAATTAAATTGCACTTCTGTTAAAAAGAATTTCTCCAGTTCAGGATTGTGTTGATCTTTGGGTTTCCCTCCAATAGTGAAATGAATATGGATTAATGGAGCTTTTCTGTGTGTGTGTGTGTGTGTGTTCTTGCCATGAGTCATCATGGATGAGAGACACTATGATATAGTAGCAACACACTGCAGTGATTGTTAGTAAGCAAAGGATGTCACGAGCAAAATACATTTGTGGATGTGTTTGGTTATGTGTTATTAGGTGTTAGAATAGCAGATAGGCTTGTGACTGTGTCCTGGGTAAAGAATGCCGGTGACAGGAGGTAATAAAAGGATTCTGAACCTAAGTTCAACACACCCAACGAGAAGGGTTTTAATGACAATGGCATTGGGCAGTTGGTAAGAGAGGACAAATGACTGTGGCTTCTGGGAACTAGGGAGGCACCAAAGTTGGCTGAAGACCGTGTCCTGTGTGGCAACGCTTTGTTTGCTCAACCTGAGCCCACCAGCATCTAGGCCAGGCATGGCCAACATACGGCCTGCGGGCCGGATCTGGCCTGTGTAATGAGTTTATGCGGCCTGCGATTAAATTTTTAATATTCTCCGCTACTTTAAAATCTCAGCTACTCAGAAGCAGAAGCGTCTTTGATTATTGGAAATCGAGATATTTAAGAAGATAGTGATATGCGGAAAAGAACTCTGCGTGTGACTAATCTAGGGTTAACTTCCAATAATTGGTCAAATGGATTCGCGATACTTCTCTATTTTTTAAAAAAATTCCATTATAAAGATTTACAACTTTTGTACTCGTCTGTACTTGATATGAACTGTTTGACATTTAGTGGCACTGTGAAACCCACATTCTTTTAGGCGGAGTTTGCCAGTGCGCACCCAAGGTCAAACAATTCGTTATTTTTGTGGTCAAGTGTGCTGAATCAAGTGGCATTGTAGCACAGACAACAGCTGCAGTTGATAACTGAAAACGTGTCCAGGCTGTTTGTAAAACGAAATAATTGTTTTATTTGCGATATAACCCCTTCAAGTTCATTCTATTAATTAAATATTGTTTCGATTGATTGCGATAGTTTGGATATTTATATGCATGTAGTTATATTTTTATTAAAATATATTTTGATTAAAATAAAATTATATATTAAAATTTTTTCACTCACATTTATTCATAAACAAATTACATAATAAAAATTTTTTTTTACTTAAACAAATTTTTTAATGTTTTTGTGTTTAACATTTTTGTTTTTTCTGTATTTTTCTGAAGCCGGAAACGGGGAGAGACAGACAGACTCCCGCATGTGCCCGACCGGGATCCACCCGGCACGCCCACCAGGGGGCAACGCTCTGCTCACCAGGGGGCGATGCTCTGCCCCTCTGGGGCGTCGCTCTGTTGCGACCAGAGCCACTCTAGCGCCTGGGGCAGGGGCCGAGGAGCTATCCCCAGCGCCTGGGCCATCTTTGCTCCAGTGGAGCCTCGGCTGCGGGAGGGGAAGAGAGAGACAGAGAGGAAGGAGGGGGAGGGGGTGGAGAAGCAGATGGGCGCTTCTCCTGTGTGCCCTGGCCGGGAATCGAACCCGGGACTTCTGCATGCCAGGCCGACGCTCTACCACTGAGCTAACCGGCCAGGGCTGTGTTTAACATTTATTAATTTTAATATTTCGTCCGGCCTGTGAACAATGTTTTCTTTCTAATCTGGCCCGGGGGCAAACACTTGCCCACGCCTGATCTAGGTTATGGTGATAACTCAGAAACACCGAACAACAGATGCTCTTAGCAGCAGAAGTGAGTATATACCAAAGAAAAGAATATTTTTTTTAAAAATGCATCCAAAGAAAGGGGGGGTCTTGAACAAGCCTTCAAATCGAAATCAATTTTCATGGCGAAACTTGATTCTCTTGTTTAAATGGCGTTGATACTTAACCATCTGCACTCTAATCAACCATGGTAACTTACCAGAATTAAGTCTCTAACCAAACTAAGACCTACTGCCCAATAATAATGGAGCTAGTATAGATGAATATGGATACAAAGTTGTAACCTCTCATTATGTTTTGAACTGGTATACCTTATCCACTGGCACCTGTTCCGAGCTTCCCTTCCTATATTCCTTTCGTTCACCATTTAAAAAATCATTATTAAGGCCGAATTTGCATATCATACAATTCACCCATTGGGAGGATACAGTTTGATGATTTTCACTGAATTTATACAGTGTGGCCATCACCATAATCCAGTTTGAAGATGCTTCTATCGCCCTAAAATTTTCCCCATTCCCATTTGCAGTCAGTGCCTGCTTCTGCCCCATTCTGGTCACCTTCTACATCCTTCCATGACTTTTAGTTTCCGGTCCGTGTTTGAGAAATTAAGCACATGGATACTTCAAGAGGCAGGTTATGTTGAAACGGCTTTATTTTTTTTTTTTTAATTCATAAATATATGTTACTGACAAAAGTGGAAAAAAATCCTTAAAGACTAAATCTTACTAAAGTGATATTTGTTTACAGTACATACAGAATGTGCTTTGACAGGTGAGTCGGACGATGGGATTTGTACAGAAGCAGCCGTTAGGAGAGCACGGCTCGTCGTGAAGCTCACTGACGGGGGATGAGGAAACTGCGAAGGTACAGATATAGAAAGGTCCTTGTCAGCGGCACTACCATATAATAAACACGGAGTCCAGAAATCGGGCTAGTGTGTAAAAAGTGTTCATTAATCCCCCTCCCCTTAGGAAATTGTGCCCCCAAACTAAAAATATTAGAGTAAGAATTGCTTTTTATTAGAGAATTTCAAGAATCCTTGACTACAAAATGTCTAGTTGGGTTATAGAACTAGAGGAGTATTTGCCACTATGAAGCACAGGACTGAGTCCTCCCACAGAGTGGCCTTGGAGGGTCACAGCAGGAGGGGAAGCAAAGTTGAGCAGGGGCTTCCCCTCCCTCAGGAAGGAGGGCACTAAGGAAACATGTAAGGTAATGTCTGACTCCTGAAGGTTGATGTGTTTGCTGATTTACAGGATGGGTTGGATGACACTGACCTGTACTCTCGAGTCTTGTTTCACAAGCTGTCACCGGGAGGATGGTAGTGTCCCAAGGAGGGGCTAGGGAGGTGCTAGTATGGGGGGGTGCCCAGCTCCTAGCGGCTCCGGGGGTGAGGCTTCCTGTCCCTTCAGCTGGCACGGAGCCCCGTGTCCAGACTCAGTCCTCAGGACACAGGTTCCGGAGTGGGACCATGGCCACACAGAGCCCCTGCCGTGAATTCTCCTGGTGGCTTGGAGTGTCATTCCAACTGTTGTCAAGTACAAACTTCGTGCCCCTGGAGGCCAGCCTCTGGACCCCTCTCCTCCAGCCCCCCAATCAGAACTCCCTCCCTCCAGCTTTAAGGACCACATCAAAATGAAAACTTCTGACTCACGGTTTCCAATGACACAGACACCTCCCCCGCCCCAGATGACTCAGATGTGCCTATATGTGAGGACTTCCGTGACACAGAGCTGGTAACCTGTGGAATGGGCAGGTCCTTCCACCTTCAGATAGGAGAGCATCCCGAGGTGGCCAAGAACATGGTGTCCACCCCAGGCTCTGGTGAGGAGTCTGTTGGCTGTCTAGGGCATCTCAGGATGTCACCACGGGGCAGACTTCATGGGATGCATGCAGTTCAGTTGAAGTGGAGAAGGGATGTGAAGAAAGGAGAGGTGCCAATGACGAATGAATGCCCCTAGCGTGTAGGAGTGGGGGAAACGCCAGAGTGCCTCTATTCAAAGCCCCTCACTTCCCAGGGCACCGAGGCACGGAGCGAGAGCGCGACTCGTCCGTCCTCAGCCACATGGCAAAACGGAGACAGAGCCACGGGTGGGAGCCACGAATCCGGGAGCTCCCGCCCGCGCCCTTTCCTCCTGGAGTATGCTTCCTTCTGAGATCAAATAGAGCGCTCAGGAAGACAGACCTCTCATCTCGCGTCTGTCCCCGAAATGCTGCACTTATAAAAAATAACATTTGAACCCTGAAAAATACTGCGTTAAAACACAACAAGCTTCCTTGAAAATACCCCAGAGCAAAGTTTCCCAGGTTTGGGTGGGGAATAAGACGGAGGAACGTATGAGGCCAGTAATGTGCCAGCGTTCCCCAGGACAGGTGCGTTCTCGGTCCGGGTCATCGGCAGCCCTTTCAGAACACCTGGGGTCAAGTGCACAGCTGTCTGTGGATGGAGTCTGCGGATGGAAGGCTGGTGGCAGACAAGGTGTCTCTGAAGACAATGGGTCGTGTGGTGGCAGGGTCAGTGCAATGGGTATTTCTCCACGGGGTGGGGAGGGGGCGTCACGAGGCTGTCCAGTATTTTGGGACAGAGGGAGATGTGGGCCACACACACAGACAAGACAGGTGTGAGGTGGAACAGTAGACAAGAGCCCTCAAGGATAGGAATCTTTGGCCCGAGTAGGAGCCTCTGGGCCAGTGGCCGGCTGGGGGCTTCGGTGGACTCGCAGCCGCTGGGCCCAGGGCTGGCCTGTGAGCTGTGAGGCCTCTGACAGGGTCGCTTCTCTTCCTTCCCTCCCGGGGGTCAGAGCGGGAGAGCCCTGGGCTGTGTGCCCTGGGCCATCATCTCACTGGGGGCCGGCGGTGAAGGACAAGCCAGTGAGGCCAGCAGAAGACCGGAAGAATGTCTCATTCTTTGAATGTTTGCACTGAGAACTCTAGGTGTTACCACCTGAGGGAACAGCAAGACCGAGGAAAATAAAGTAAGGATGGAGAAGGGTAAATTGAGGAGAGGACAAGACCAAGGAGGTGAGAGCACAGAAAGCCTGCACTGGCCTGAAGGACTGAGGTTACAGCCAGGGTTCCGAGGGGGGAGAGTGGGAAAAGGGAAGGAGAAATCTGAATGAAGCAAAGGGTCGGAACTGTCTAGAAGGAGAACCCACCACCCAAGACACTGGGGAGCCCAGTTCGGGGGTTGAAAGAATTCTTGGGAGATTGTTTGTGAATTATGAACTCACAGAGTCAAGAGTTAAGTGGAGGGACGAGGCAGGAAAGGTGGGAGGGCCCAAGGGATTGTGGGAGCTTTGCTGTCACCAAAGGCCACGGAGACCAGCAAGCACCTTTAGGGCGGGACAGAACCTGTGCAGACCCCAGTCCACTCCAATCAGATCAGTGGAGACCTGCACAAAGAACAAAACAAGCAGAGGAACATTCTGGGCTTCCCTTGCTGGGGAAGGGGGGCTTTTACTGTGGGGGAGGGCCTGGTGGGGCTGGAGGTCATGACATGTGGGGTCCCGTCCCAGAACCCTCTTCTACCTGCCCCGTGGCCTTGTCTAGTCATGTGGCTTTGCTTGTTCTGCAAACGGATGGACCGACGGAATGAATGAGATGCTTCTGTGTCCTAGTGAAGACATCATTTTGTGAATTTTGAAATAAGGGATTGAATTGGAGCAAGTTTGTGGAGTTCTCTCTTCCTCTTCCCTCCCTTCCTCCCTCCCTCCTCTCTTTTTCATTCCAGACCTTACTGTGAAGGAGAAGAATCATTTAACTTTGGGTGAGGGGGTATGCAACATAATCAGATGTCAAAATAACCTGGAGATGTTTTCTCTGAACATATGTACCCTGATTTATCAATGTCACCCCATTAAAATTAATAAGAAAAAAACAAAAAAGGAAAGGTTCAGGTAGAATTTTTTGATCCAACTGACACCAGAGGTTTTGAACTGGATAGGGAGTAAGGCTGGGGACGAGGAACATTTTGGAATCAACCTATCAGACAACCCCTGAGACAGAAAGACAGGGCCTAGGAGAAGTATCATCCTGAGGGCTGGAGAACTCGGGGCCAAGAAGATGCTTCTCGGATGAAATCAGAGAGATGAGATCAGATTTCTGGTCTGCTGTGTCTGTGTGTGTAGACACAGGTGGAAGGCATTCTCACCGCCGGCGCCAATGGGCAGCCTTCGAGGGGACTGGCCAAGGGCTAGATTAGAGGGCCCTGGGTTTAGGGGACCAGCTCTGAGAGACACACGTTTGTTTCTGCAGCGTCCAACTGCACTGTGTTGGTTGCTTGGTTGGTTGCCTCCAAGCCAACACTCCCGGCCTCCCCTCTGGAGCAAACCCTCATAAACCCCTGGGACCAGCCCTTGAGAAGGTTTATGTGTTTGTAGGGAAGGAAAGCAGTGCTGTCCCTGTCCTCACAGTACCAGGGACACCACCCCAGCGGGGAAGCTGAGGGCTGTGTGGATCACCCTGAGCCTTACTACCCTCGTGATTATGTGATGGTGAGCTTTAGCAGGGCGGACGGGAGCTTTGGAATTCTTGAATAAGTAAGAGGAATCAGTCGATTGATTTCTCTGCCTATTGTGGACATGGTTAGATTAAAAGTTCCCAGGGCTGACGCTGGGGAGTTCTTCCTGCCCCACCCCCACCTCCCTTTTAAAGGGCCATACACATATCTGCAGAACTGGGGAATCCAGAATCCCAGTTCAAGGTCATTGTTTCCGGAATCTAACTGTGACAAGTCACATTCTTCGTCTCATTCCTTCACCCGCCAGTGCGGAGCTGATTTCCCCAGCCCCAGCCCAGGGAGGTGCCCTGGCCCTGAGAGTGGGGGAGCCCCTTCTCTCCCCCCACCTGGCTCTGGTCTTAAAGGAGTAGATGCTGCTTAGCTAGCTCACTGTCCACTCTGCAGGAGGCTATCCCACCCTGCCCACCCCTCAGGTTGGAAGCAAAGAAGGGGCTGAGATGAGCTGGCAGGGGCTGGCTCCCCAAACAGAGCTGAGAGAACTGACTTGCCTGATGCCCTCATGTCCCCTGCAGGGGGAGCCTGGGGTGCTGCCCAGTTAGGCCCCCCGGACCAGTAGCCTGGAGTACCATTGTTTGCAGTTGCTAATGGGTGTCTGTTCGTTGACGCAGGGGAGGCACTGGTCTGAAGCAGTGGCAGCCAGGACAGAAAGGGGTGGCGGCTTCAAGGAGGTCCGGAGGTGGGGCCCGGGCAAAGGGTCAGGGAGAGCAAATTCTAGAGGGGCCAGGGTGGTGGGCTGCGATGGGGAGAGGGGAGCGGACGAGCATCCAGACAACAGCCTCAGGCCCCCTTGACGGGGGGCGCTGGCTAGATAAGCCCCTGCCCCCATCCTGCCAGACGTGATTGGTGGGAGGCAGGTGGGCCTGGAGGAGAGCAAGGGCCAGCCCTGAGACCAAGCGCGGCATAGTGGCCTTCCGCGGGCAGTGGCCTCTAGGGAGCAGAGCAGGGGAGGGAGAGGCAGGCCCAAGTGGCCGGTCAGAGTTCAGACCAGACCTCCAGGCCTGGAGGAGGGAGTGTGGGGATAACCAGGTTGCTCGGGTGGGCGGGGTGAGGCCCCCAAAGTCCTGCACCTCATTGCTACTCTCTTCCGGGAGGGCTAGAGCAAAGCCCTACTTTCTCTCCCACCTTCTCTGGTGGGAGGCGGAGGGGGGAGGGGTAGGGGGGGACATCTAGGGCTGGGGGAGGGGTAGAGTGCCCCAGAAGAGGGTCCATCCAAGTGGACCTTGAGCTGGGACAGCCAGCTGGGAATGGGCAGGGTCCCCAGCAGTGCGGAGGCCGCTGGAGGAAGGGAGCCTGTCCCTCTCCCACGGCTTGGAGGAGAGGCAGGGGGCCAAGGTGAGGCTGCAGGGGGTCAGCAGAGGAAGGGCCACTCAGCCTGGACCAGAGCCCCCGCAGGCAGAAGAGATCGTTATTGTGCTTATGGACACAGCAGCGCCCCCTCGCGGAGAGCGCGCAGGCAGTTTGTAGGCACTAAGATTCCTGGGAGGCGGTTCTAGTTAAATGAATGAGACCAAGCCGCCTGTTCTGTCAGCCCGTGGACTGTCCCTGCTGGCCAGTTCCAACCCAGGCAGCGTCGCGACCCGGTCAGGCCAGGGGGTCTGGGCTGACAGACCTGCCACGGAGCCCCCCCCCCCCCCCTCGGGCAGGGCAGAGAAGACATGGACCCTAACGGGACTTGGTGAAGGTGGTGGGGATGGGGACTGGGCCTTGGCCCCTGCTCACTCCCCTTAACTCTAGAGGAAGAGCGAGCAATCGCTTAGATCCCAGGTCTCAGCTTGCAGGGCCTGGCCACCGAGCCACCGGGCCACGGGGCCCCCAGGCCACCGGCTGCGTGCAGAGAGTCTGGCAGTCTGGGCAAAGCTGGCCCACCCCACCTGCCCCAGAGGGCGCAGGGGCAGGGAGCCGTGGGGGCGGGGAGCCCCGGCCCGGCCCCGCCCCGCCCCGCCCAGCCGGCACCGGGCCCTGCGCAGCGGTCACACGGTCACCTCCGTCTTGCTGGCGGTGTAGCAGGTGTGGTGGCCGGGGATGTAGTGGAGCTGCTCCACCGTGTTGTGCCTGCGGGAGGCGAAGGCCTGGCGCTTGGCGGCCGTCTGGCTCTGGCCCAGCGTGGCGTAGGAGTTACTGGAGGCACTGGGATGGGAGTGCATCTTGGTCATGCGGTAGCGGTCCAGCATGGGCGTGGACACGAAGACGTCCGTGTGCGAGATGGCCCTGGACAGGGACTGCTCCGGGAAGGCCGTCCGCTCCGGGGACAGCAGCGGGTCCTGGGAGTGCAGGCGCTCGGTGGACAGCAGCCGCTCGTCGGACAGGATGCGGTCATAGGGCAGGCCGAAGTCGAAGTCGTTGGGCAGGCCCCGCTGGGGGGACAGGACCCGGTCCTGCGACATGGCGCGGATGGGCCGGCGCGGCCGCTCCCGGGGCGGCGGCTTCTGCTGGGACATCTGGATGACATTGAGGGGGAGGGTGCCTCTGGCGGCCAGGTCGGGCAGGTGCCGCCTCCTCATGTAATACTCGTCGGCCTCCTTGTCGGCTGCAGGGGAGAGACGGAGACAGACGTCAGCGGGGTGACACGGGGAGGCCTCGTGAAAGAGTCCCCAGAGGTCTTGTTAAGTGCGGGCCTCCCCTGCCTGGGGCTGGCTTCAGCATCTGCTCCCAGGCATGCTGGTGCCCTGTCGGGGACCACCGTGAGCATCCTCAGGTGCCCCAGGGAGCTGCCCCAGCGCTGCTGCCTCATGTCCCCCTGGGGAGCAGAGTGACCCCCCCACTGTTGCTGAAGCACGGGATGGGCGGGGGGGGGGGGGGGGGCGGAAGCCCGCAGCCTCCCATGAGGGTTACAGCCTCTCTCCAAGGAAGCTGGGTGGCAGACGCAGGCTCCTGCTAGAAGAAAGATGCTCCAAAGCCCAGCTGGTAACTTAGAAACCTAGTAACACTTTTCCTGGAGTAAGAGCCAATATATCCAGAAGCCAGTGCACAGGCACCGGCCCCACACACACGACAGAACCAAGCCTGCACAGACCTCCCCTGCGCCCCCTGCAGGAGCAGGCTGGGGTGACCATGCGCCTCCTTCAGACACTCCACCCTGGTCTCCATCCAGGGGGCTCTCTCGCAAGCTCACCCTGCCTGCCAAGCCCTTCAGCTTCCCCGGGATACACACAAGCCTGTTCTGCCCCAGAGTTTGGGAATGTGGCTTCCCACAGACAGACACTGAGATCCCTGCTTGCTGACTGCCCCTCAGCTTCCCCAGAGGGTCCCCGCTGGGTGGACCCTGCGTCCCGAGCCACTCACAGACTCTTGTCCTAGGTGTGCACCTGATTCCTGGACTCAGTGAAGAAGAGCTCCACTTCCGGCCACAGAAACTCACCGTTCCACCGTGGAGGTGGCTGATGTGGGCTCACGGGCTGAACGTCTCTCAGGGTAGATTAACCTGTGGCTTTGAGCACAGACTCAGCCCTGCTGTTGGGTGGTCATAAAAGTAGACTCGCGGGGAAATGGCAGCAGAAGGGCCGAGGGTTGGAAAGCGAGGACAGAAGAGCCCTCCCACCGCGTACCTTCTTGTAACGTCTTAAACCCACCCATCTCCAGAGCCGCCTCGGACTCACACGCGGAGTTGGAATGATTGGACAAACTGGACTCGACTGAAGAAATGGTGTGTGTGTGTGTGTATGTGTGTGTGTGTGTGTGTCTCAGGTTCTCAAGACGGTGATGGCTGCATGAGGGAGGGGGTGTCTTCTGGGCCCTCCCCAGCCAAGTCTCTGTGAGGCGTCTCAGAGAACACACTGGTGTGGGAAACCCTCTACTCCAAGGTGTTGAGAGTAAGGAAGGCCCAGGTTTTGCAGATGGTAGGTATGGGGACAAGGCCGGGGACAGGTTCTCGCCCCCATGCCTCCCACGGGAATGTGGCCCCGAGAAGTCCACGGTCTCTCTTCTGTCTGTAAGGAAAATGGGCTCAGGCCCAGAAGGGCCAAAGCGAAGGGCTTGTCTGCTGTCCTCTTCCACGCTATCCTCACTCTGTGTTCTCGGGTCTCCACCCCGGTCCCTCAGGGATAGGGCAAGGGAGTGAGACACACGGGGAGGTCACAGAGGTGCCAGAGACAGGCCTGGGACACCCCCACTTACTCAGCCTCTTCAGGGACGAGTACTTGCTGGGGTGGGTCTTCACTGCGGACTCGTAGGACGGGGGCAGGTGCGCCAAGTTCTGGAAGGAGCGGGAGAAGGACAGGTCATAGGGCTCGGTGGCTGATGTCAGGATGTTGTTCGCTCGCGGCTTCTCTGCAAAAGAAGAAAGGGGTGTGTCACGTTAGCGAGGAGAGGCAGGAGGGGAAGGGTCCGGGCTCCGTCTCGCGGCCCGTCCTGCTCTCCCCACCCGTGTGCTGGGACACAGAGGGTGCCGGTGAGCCGGTTTCCCTCACGCTCGGTGCCCGGTGTCAACACGCCTGGTGCAGGCGCTGTTTCATCTGCCACTGGCCACGATGGCAATGCATCCTTCTTGCTTGAACGACACTCTCTTTCTCCTGGAACCCCCCTGAGCTGTTCGGTAAAGATGTGGGTCTGATGGGCTGGGGAGTGGGGAGACAGGTGTGGGTTATAAAGTTATCTGTTTGGGCATAAAAGTTCTGTCTTCTCCCTGATAGTTTGAGGCAAACCAAGTTCCCTGGCTCAGAAAAACCTGAGTTTGAAGGAGGAGGAATGACTGGTCTTGTCTATATACTCTTGCAAGTGGGCCAAAGACCCAGTTCCACGGAGACTGCAACATCCACCGTCCATGATGTCATCCATCTCTCATGCATCCCCTTCCGCCTGGGTGTCTCTGAGCCCTGCACCTGACAGGCCACTGGGGCTGCCAAACCACGTCTTCCTACTCCATCTCCTCCCGACGCCCCTCAACTACCTCTGAGCTGTGCGAGGAACGAATCCAGTAAAAAGTGCTTAGCACCTCTTCCCTCTGCTGTCTCCCCTTCCCTGAGAGTCCACAGTCTGGAGAGAGAAGGGAATGTTGTTTCATGCCAGACCTGGGGCGGGGGTGGGGGAGGGGACGGAATAGAAGGAGAGATGAGAGAGAAGGGGAGGGACTGGGGAGGTCAACGAGCCGGACTGGGCTCCGGGGATTGGAGCTGGACGCGCCCAGCAATCGGGGAGCTGGGGGTAAGGAGATGCAGGTATGGGCGGGCGAAGATGTGGCTGTGAGGATGGAGGACAGAAAGGAGTGGAGACCCAGGAAAGGAAGACAAATATGTCTTGGTGCTTGACTGCCTTGAGGGGCAGCAAGAAGTCAGCGGGTATTCCTGAAGAGGCCGTCGCACCATTTCTGGAAATGGTACTCATTTCCACTTTGGTTTGGGACAGTTGAGAAGGGGAAGACTCCAGCTTCGGGCAGATGTCACGGAGGGCTGTGACTCCCCACGCCTCTTGGCGAGGAGAGGGCTAGACCCTCGCAGACGGGAGTGTGGTGAGCCCGGGCCCACAGAGAAGCACTCCTAGACGTAGTTCACGGGCAGCCTCACTGCAGGGAATTCCCGGCCTCTCCGTCCTCGCCTGGCCTTCGCCGGTTCCCGCGGCCCGGAGGCTGGAGACCGGGAAGCCCAGCCAGCGGGCTGGTGTTCACTCCAGCACATGTGTGAGGGGGTGGGGATGTTCTTCGTCCCCGAGAGGTCAGAACGTGCTGTACAGAAAGAGCCTCCCTGGCATGGCTCGGGAGAGGTGCCACCAAGTGCAGTGGGCGGGAAGCCCAGAGCTGGGGACAAACCACCGATCCCTTAGCTCCTGTTCGTGGCGTGGGGCCATTCTGGAGAAGAACAGACTTCCCTCTTGCCTGTTGGCTTTCCATTCCCAACCAGGCGTCAGTCAGCTCAACCGCTTCCAGAGGCAACACTGCTGGATGCTCTTCTTGCTCCGTTCTCCAAAACACGTCACCGAGCCAGGGCCCGGCCTCCCGTGCCTTCTGCCTTTTCCACCGAGCCAGGGCCCGGCCTCCCGTGCCTTCTGCCTTCTCCACCGAGTCAGGGCCCGGCCTCCCGTGCCTTCTGCCTTCTCCACCGAGTCAGGGCCCGGCCTCCCGTGCCTTCTGCCTTCTCCACCGAGTCAGGGCCCGGCCTCCCGTGCCTTCTGCCTTCTCCACCGAGTCAGGGCCCGGCCTCCCGTGCCTTCTGCCTTCTCCACCGAGTCAGGGCCCGGCCTCCCGTGCCTTCTGCCTTCTCCACCGAGTCAGGGCCCGGCCTCCCGTGCCTTCTGCCTTCTCCACCGAGTCAGGGCCCGGCCTCCCGTGCCTTCTGCCTTCTCCACCGAGTCAGGGCCCGGCCTCCCGTGCCTTCTGCCTTCTCCACCGAGTCAGGGCCCGGCCTCCATGCCTTCTGCCTTCTCCACGATTGCCCGTGTCCCCTTGCTCCTGCATCCTCTCCCATTGCAATGGCCTTCCTCACTCCTCTGCTAGCCAACCCCTCCCTTCACTCAAGACACATGGCTGTGACAATGTCACGTCTTTTGAGCCCACAGTGATTTCTAGTCCTCTAGGCCCTGTCACTCTTCTAGTCAATGCCCTCTGGTTAATGACTACACGATCTCCAGTCATTTCACTCGAGTTGATCTTGTTGGTCTCCAAACATCGCAGCTTCCTGGACAGCAGAATCCTTGCTGTCCAATCTTTTTCTGATGTCTTCCTCTTGCTTGGCTCAAAATAAGTATCCAGGGAACGCCCTTGGGGTAATCAAGCGGACACAGGTCAGCTCCTCTCTTCCGAGTTGCTTTGCCAGCTCTGGGGAGAGGGTGTAAGGGCCACAGGAGGAGTACAGAGAAAACCCTGTGCTCTTAGCCGGGAGCAGCTCAGGGGACAGGGACCAGTCTCAGTTACCCTCATCTCCTGACACCAGCCAGCGAAAGGAAGTAGGAAGAGGGGGAGGAGAGCATGGTTGCTCCTCTTTGCAATTAGGAGGCTGTGTTTGCGTTGGCTCCCGGGGCTGAGGGGGTGGGGGGGTGGGGGACCAGCGCGTTCTCTTTCAGCGCGTTCCTGATGGGGGAGCGCTCCGCACTAGCCTTTTCCAGCTTCTCTTCCTGCTGCTGCTGCTGCTGCTGCATTGCCCTGGGCACGCCCCAGGCTCCCCGCTTCTGCCCTCGGCTTCTCTCTCCCAGCCTCCCTGCACACGGACGGCTCCCGCTGCCGCGGCTCCTGTGACCGCTTCCGTGGCTCCTGTGACCGCCGCCGCAGCGAAACTCACTCCTTCCGTGGTGACCTCCCTCTGGACCGCACACGTGCATTCCTACCTGCTCGCTGAACGCTTCTTCTCGCATATCCTCTGATCGCATCCGCTCTCGATGTCCGGACCCCAGTCCCCGCCTCCTCCCCGGTCTCCTGTCCTCACTGGCTGCTGTCCTTACTCCTTAGATTGTGTTCATGAGATGCCCCCCGCCCGTTCTGCTAATTAATCTTAGCTCACTCCTCATCGACTCTCATCAGTCATATTTAGTTAGTAACCACGCTTTCCCACTTCTGTCTCCAAGACGTTTTAAACGTGCACCCTTCCTTCTATTCCCACTTGCCACGTCCCCCCTCCTGGAAATGGTGATGAGTGAGAACTGGTGTCCACGCCTTTTAACAGACTTTTCCCGTTTTTCCCGATTCTCATTTTCCCTAGGCCCCACCACCTGAACCCTCTCAGTACACCCTTCCCCTCATCATTGCGTGTTTCCACTAGGAGCTTAGCACTTGGAAGGGGGGCCTCAGAACAATCCACTTCTGTCCTCTTCATTGTAATGTCCGTCTGTCTCAATGCTGACAGGTCTCTCCCTGCCAGGGAAGCTGTAGAATTCATTTGTCTTTGCCTTGAGTTTTCTCTCTCACTAAAATGTAATGATGTTTTCACCTTCTTTCAAGCCAAGAGAGGAGAATGACTGTGGTTCATACTGTCCGTGGCGGCCTCACGTCCTGTCAACGTCCTGTTCTGGGCAGGCCCCAGCGGTCGTTTCGCTCTGCCGTTCCAGACGTGAGCTTGCAGTCGACTTGGTGGGAGGAGGCTGTGACCGGAGAGGGAAGCGTGGTTTCGAACCCTCTTGTCCCTGCGCCGACACTCCTCTGCCCCCCGTGTGTGGCTTCTGCCTCTGCCAGGAGGGTCAAGCTCAAGTCTCCCTGTTCGGTTTGAGTTTTATCCCATCTGAATGAGTGTGGGCAGGAGCAAGAGAGTTTACCAAGCCTCCTGTCATTTTTAGATGGTGGCACAAGTCGCCTCGGGCAGAAGGGAGTGTCCCCGCCTTGCTGTGGACACAGGGCACTGATGGTGGCAGGAGGGCTCAGGATCTCAAGTGAATGTGGGCTTAGGAAGAGTCCCGCTCCTTCTCCTGCATGGAGATCGCTCTGACATCAGAGACAGAACACCAGGGTGCACGGGTCTAAAAGTGAGAGTGAGGCCTGGCACCCTGGGCAGAGGTGGGCGCCTGACTCCTTCCACCTCCTCCACTTCAAGGAGCCAGCGGCGGTGTGTTTGACACCTTGACGGGCACCAGAACTTAGGACGGAGCCCCCTGGAATGAGCATGGAGCCCAGAGGTCTCAGTCCTCTCTCACCACCTGGCGGGGGCTGCGTAGCACTGCTTAAAACCAGGTGGTTATCCTGGTGGTCCCCTGAAAACCGTGGAGAAGAAAGCTGGAAAGAAGTGTGTAGACATCCCATTGTCTCTCCGACACAGCGGCACCTCTCTCGACTCCGCTCTGCTGCTCCGACTCCCACGAAGCACTCTGCCGGGTCCAGGACTGGCGATGCCGTGGAAACGTGAAGGCCAGGGAGCATGGGTCAGGCTGAAAGAAACTTCCTCCGCTTTTTCTGTCTTAAGGCCTTCTCTGTCACCACGGTGACCCACCCCCATCTGTGGATCTGGCTGACCCGTTAGAGAGGCTCTGCTGGGGTGGGTGTCTGTGGAGGCGGGTGGAGACCAGGAGCCACCCAAGATATATAGATAGATACACAGAGAGATACAGAGAGATAGATACAGACATAAATATGGGGTGAGGACCTGGGCAGGGGAAGTAGATCTTTCTCTGGGGACAGGGTATTAGGGTGTGGTTAGCCAAGAACCACACTTCAGGTGCTTACATCTGATTTGTCTGAGGTCGTAATACACAGGTGTCTGCGTGCGTCCCGAGATGTGGCAAGGTCCACTGCCTATGATCAGGAGTCCTGGGTTCGAGGTTGTGACCTGCCTCTCAATGACACAGCCTCATATTTTAAACACATTTATTTCAATTAATAATGCAAAAGTCCACGTGGACGGAACGAACGGCAAGATGAATAGCGTCCTAGTTGCCAAAACCCAGAGTTCGCAGCACTTAGTCTAAGAGCTTCCAAAACTGAATGAAGATTTTGGCTTTTCACACTTTGTCCTTGCATTACTGCTTCAATTCAACATTGCATCTTTTGTTTTCCCAGTGTGCATGCATCTACTGTCAATCAAAGCCCGGGAAAGAGGAGGCAGGGGGCCTTTGCTTGTGTGTCTAGACCACGAGTCGTAGCTCTGCCCCCGTCTTAGGGCTGGCTCTGCGGAAGCCACCTTTCCCACCCGTGGCATTGTACCTCCCGGCCACTCATTCCGAAGCTCCTTCACTAGCTCCCCTTCCTCTTCCGCTCTAAACGCCGGGGCTCCGGAAGGCTCAGGTGTCTTCGGGGAGACCTGGGATCTACCCTCTTGCCCAACCTGATCGTTCTCCAGTCTACAATTCTAGCGCGAGGTCCCTCTGCTCTGTGGGGTTACAGTTTAAACTGCTTACGAACATCCTGTTGAAATGCCTGTCCTTTGCCCAAACTATGAAAACCCAGAATGAGCTCATCCTTTTTTTTTCCCCCTCCAGTGTTCAAGCTTCTCTCTGGGGTACTGATGTTCTGTGGGCTTGGAGTGTGAAACTTGAATGATCACTTGCCATTTCCCTCCCTTTGTCCTTTATATCCAATGAGCCCCCAAATCTTGTTCTTATCGCCATCTCCTAAATGCAGGCCTACAGGGTATCTGTTTGTTCAGATTTCTCTTAGCTCTAATCTCCGGCCACGTCTAAGACAAATCATCTTGTGTGCTCCCACTAGACAAAACATTCCATATGAGTGAAACGGTTATATCATTTCATTGGTTCAGAACAGGCTCTTTAAATAGCCAGGGACACTAACTATTCAATGGGGTGTGGACTAGGGAGGTAAGCCAGAATTTCTCACGAGAAGATACTCTCCTGTCCTAACACAGAATATTAAGTTATATCCAGGGGGGTTAAATCAATTCTATACTGGATCTAAATTTAAGCAAGGACAGAGAATCCAGGAAGGGAGATAAAAGGTAGATTTTTCTGCTTACCCTCCAGAGGCGAGGAGAACACCAGTTTCATTATTTGTGGGTTTTGTTTTGTTTTCGAGTTTTTTTTTGTTTTGTTTGTTTTAAAGCAATAAATATAGCAGCATCAGAGAGACTGTTGTAGAAAATGAGAGAACTTGCATTGAATGGTGCAGTGTGTCAGAAACACTTCTCATATTCCATTCATAGAGTCATAATCGCCACAGTGGCATTTTTATTGTGTTTCCTTTTGTTTTTCCTCCTTCTATAAATTACTATACATTTACTCTCTCTATCTCTCTCTTTCTTAATATTGCTCTGAATAGCCTGAGCATTTTTCATTTTGAGAAGAGTGAGAATTAGGTTATAGCTCTTCAAGAGAAGACAGATATAGTGATTCGCTCTTCATACTTATGCAAAAAGAACAGACGCATAAGGTTATTCATTGCAGCCTGTTCGTAGTAGCAGAAGGAAGGAAACAACCTAGAGGTTGCGGGTTCGATCCCCAGTCGAGGCAGAAGCAGGAACAGACTGATGTGTCTGTCTTTCTCCCGCCCTTCCCCTCTCTCTAAAATCAATAAAATAAACATGAGAAACTGTTTAAAAAGAAAGGAAACCTAAATGCTCACACATATATGTACATATAGATACAGATAATTACGTATAATTTTCGCATATGTAAAAATGCTACATATGCTGTTTTTAACCTGTTTCCTTTATACTTAGTGGACAACACATCTTAAATATACTTCCATGTTTGAAATAGTCTTTAAAGTATTTTATGTGGTTTTACAGGAGTCCTTTCTGTAAAATAATTTATTGTATATTTCTATATATAACAAGTATAATAGGTTTATTTAATATATCTACTTAAGAATTCCCCTATTATTGTGTATTCAGGATGTTTAAAAGTTTAATAATGTCACACCAAACAACCTTGAACATAAATTTTTGGCCATGTCTGATTTCCTTAAGCCACTAACTAAAAGCAGCACCTCTAGGTCAACACACTGCCAATTGCCTGGCGATGTCATGAAGTAGACTGATAGAATTCCTCATAGTGAACCATTCATCTCTTCCTGGGCAGTACCTCATTTGATTTTGGTGTTTTATTCTTTTATGATAACACTGAATTCTACCTGAAAATATATATATTTTTCACTTCATATCGTTTCCTTTAAAAATTTATATATTTTTCTTGTCCTAACATGTCAACTTTTTATGATAATGCTTTTGTGAAGTCAAATGAATAATGTCCCCTCTTTCTATGTAGGGCTTGAAACTATTACTTGTTTCATTAACTGCTTTCTCATATGTGCCTTGACCAGGGGACTACAGCAGAGCAAGTGACCCTTTGTTCAAGCCAGCGACCTTGGGCTCAAGCCAGCGACCTTGGGCTTCAAGCCAGCGACCTTTGTGTTCAAGCCAGCAACTATGGGATCATGTGTATGATCCCATGCTCAAGCCAGCAACCCCACACTCAAGCTGGTGAGCCTGCGCTCAAGCTGGTGAGCCCACGCTCAAGCCGGCAACCCCACACTCAAGCTGGTGAGCCTGCGCTCAAGCTGGTGAGCCTGCGCTCAAGCCGGCAACCTCAGGGCTTCAAACCTGGGTCTTCTGCATCCCAGTCCTACACTCTATCCACTGTGCCATCACCTGATCAGGTTTGAAACTATTAATACAACATACGAAATATCTGTTTTTGGAAGCTGGAAGGAATGAAATGATAAAAAATGCCTGGTGTCTTTTGGGAAGTCCTGTTAGCAGTGTGTGGCTCGTTTTGTTGACTGTACAACAATTCCGGGGGATAGATATTATCACCACCAATGCAGAGAGGTAAGGAAACTGAGGTCTAAAGGGGTAGAATAATTTGCCCAACAGGTGACACTTGTTGGGATGCTACCCCGGCAGGCTGGCCCCAGAGCGCACAGCCTTATCCACCGCACACACTGCTTTGCACGCTTGACAACTTCTTCCTTCTGTATCAACTCATTCAAGTTTTCTATCGTATATAAAATTTGTTTGCCATGTCCTTTTTTTCTTAAATAAAAAAAATAAATCCACTGGGCCTTTTAACCTTTATCAGCTCAGCACTGTAACATTCCTTTCAAAAAACTGTGAAATTGCACCCTTTCTTCTTCATTTTCTGTGCTTGTTGGCCATGTCTTTGTATGAGGATTCTTTCTCAAAGAACTAGCGCCAGGATGTTTTTTGTTTGTTTGTTTTCTGTTTGTTTTTGTTTTATCTTCCGATCATTACTCTAGTCTTCGAATTTCTTCATTCCTGCCTCAGAATTTTCTTTGGTTTGGTTTGTTATTGTTTTATAATTCCTGAGCCTGACTCTTTAGTCCATTTATTATTTTTTAATTTAGAAATTAAATTGAACAGGGTGACATTGATCCATCAGAGTACGTAGGTTTCAGGCGAACTATCCATTTGTTTTTCCTCTTTTTCTGTTAATTTAAGGTCTTTAGCTCTAAATTTGTCTCTGGCGCTGTCCCATGAGCACCGATACAGAATGTTCTCATTGTGGCTGTGTCCTAAATGATCTGTAATTGCAGCCCAAATTTTCTCTCTGACCCAGAGTTCTTGAGCAGAATGGTGTCACATTTCAACGTGTTTGGATCTGTTGGTTTGAACTTTTGCCATGGATTTTCTGTTTCATTGGATTGTGGTCAGAAAACAAGGCCTGTTCAATTTCTGCTTTTTCTTTTTTTAAAATTTATTGAGATTTCCTTTGTGGGCTAATAGATGACCAATTTTTGTAAATGTTTCATGAGTACTTAGAGAAGCAATACATTTTCTTTCTGTAGAGTAAGTACAAAATTGACGTATAGTTATTAAGTCAGACTCACGAGCTATGTATTACTCAGTTCCTCTCGATCTTAATGCGCTCTTGGCCCACTTAATCTGTCAAAGGCGTAGGGGGGTGTCTTAACGTATCCAATTACTGTTGTGTTCCTGTCATCTTCTCTTTCTGTTATAGAATTGGTCTTCTGTCTTTCATAGCTACATTATTTGACACAAAGACGTTTGCGATGCTGATATCTTCTTCGGGGCTAGCGCCCTTTATCCACATTAAAGTAACACTTCCTTCCCTAGTTAATGCCCCCTTCTTTTTTTGCCTCTAATTCCTCTCCATCTGATATTTACATTGCCAACTCACCTTTCTCTTCGTTTGCATTTGCCTGATAAGCTTTGTCTATCTTTTTACCCCTCCCTCTGTTGTGCCATGTTGTTTGATGCTTGTACCTGGGCACGTGGCATTCAATTTTTAAAGAAAATCTACCTGTGTGCATTGGCACTTTCTAGAGTGGCCTTGATGGTTAAAAATGAAACCTTCTGCTCTGAGAACTGCCTTCCCTTGTATTACAATATTCTCCATCTCCCTATTAGGGTTGTTTGTATAGGATGTGATCCTGTTCCCCTCGACGTAGCCCGAGGTCACAGTTGATCCGGCTAGGTGTGAATACCTGATTAAAACTTCTTCTCCAGCAGTCAGGAATTGCTACAAAGAAATGCAGTTTGGTCTCTCTGCAGCGCTGGACTCATGTACACTCAGGAACTACGGGCAGTCTTGTAGATTTGGAAGAGAGAAAGTCGGTCTTGAGAGACTGCCACATTATGTTCCATAGAAATGGCCACCGTTCTGTGCCTAATCCCACATGCTCACTCAGAACATCCCGTCTCCCATTAGATAAGGGTATTTTCTCCGCCTCCTTTCAGCTGGAGGGCGTCTGCGACTGCCTCGGTGAGCACAGTGTGATCAGGGCTGACGCTGCCTGACTCGTAAGGCTAGGTTGCAAAAGGGTGACAGGGCTTTCGCCTGGCTCTCTCGTTCAGCACACTCCACCTTGGATCCCAGCCACCGCACTGTGAGGACGTCCGGGCCATGGAGCAAAGCCTCCATATAAGAGCTGACAGCTCCAGCTAAGGTCCTCATCGACAGCCGACATCAGCGGCTAGACATGCCTGAGCCCCAAGTCAGAGGATCCCAGCGCCCAGCCTTCTGAAACGGGCGGGGCAGAAAGGAGCCCTCCCCCTCCCCCCACACCGAGCCCTGCCCAAAGTGCAGATTCAAAAGCAACATAGATGTTGCCTTGACTGCACTGCTTTCTCAAATTAAAATGTTTACTTTGAGATCATTGTAGAGTCAAGTGCACCTGTAAGAAAGAATACAGATATCCTGTGTTCTCTTTAACTAGGTTTCCCAGGAGTAACATTTTGAAAAGGATTAGTACTATATCAAAAACAGAATGGGACATTGATAGTATCAGGGTCCGAAACATTTCCATGGTGGGAAGGATTCTTCCTGTCGCCTGCTCATAGCCATATCCACTTCCTTCCTGCATCCACCCCTTTGTTAACCTCCTGCAGCCTGTCATTTCTCCAATCTTGTCACTTCAAGAATGTTGCCTAAATGAAATTACACAGTAGGTAATCTTCAGTATTGCCTTATACTCGAGAGAGTCATCCAAGTTGTTGCATGTATCCATACTTTATAATTATTGCTGAGCAGTCAATATTCCATGAATTGGACGCACCACTGTTTGTTTAAAATAATTATCCGTCGAGGGACATGGGGGTTGTTTTCAGTGTTGCGATATTATGAACAGAACTGCTATAAACATTCACATGCAGGTTTCTGTGTCAACCTAAGTCTTCATTTATCTAGGAGAAATGCCTAGGGGCGCAATTGCTAGGTTATATGGTAATGGCGTGTTTAATTTTTAAAAAGAATATGCCAAACTCTTTTCCAGAGTGGCTGTACCACTTTACATTCTCAGCAGCAAAGAATGAATGGTCCAGTTTCTCCACATCCTTGCCAGCATTTGGTGTTGCCACGATGTTTTATTTTAGCCACAATAGTTGGGTAGTGATATTTCCTTGTAGCTTTAATTTGCATTTTCCTAATGGCCTATGGATGCTAAAATATCTTTTCATAGGTTCCTTTTTTTTTTTTTCATCTGTAAGTCTTCTTCAGTGAAATGTCTCTTGATTGCTTTCTGCTTACTTTCTAATCTGATTGTTTGCATTTTCCTGCTAAATGTTGAGAGTTCTTTTTATATCCTAGATAATAGTTATTTGTAAGATACTTAGTTTGTCAGTATTTTCCTCCAGTCTGTGGCTCATCCTGTCAGCCTTTTAACAGGGTTTGTAAAGAACACAAGTTTTTAATTTCAATGAAGTCCAATTTGTTACATTTTTCTTTTGTCGATTGTGCTAAAAACTCTTTTCCTAATGGTAGATCCCAAAGATTTTTTCTTGTGGTTTTTTTTTTTCCCCTAGATGTTTTATAGTTTTAAGTTTTATATTTAAGTCTGTCATCTATCTTGAGTTAATTTTCATGTAAGGCATGAGACTTAGGTTAGATTGAGTTTTGTTTTGTTTTTTTCTTATAGATGTCAAATTGTTCTAGTGTCATTTCTTGAAAAGGCTCACTTTCTTTAATTGGTTTTGTACATTTGTGAAAAACTCAGTTGAACATATTTGTGTGGGTCTGTTTCTGGGTTTTCTATGCTGTTCCACGGATCTCCATACCTAGTCTTCTGCCAATACCAGGCCGTGTCGATTAGTGCAGCTTTGTGATAGTTCCCGAAATTCAGTAGACGATCTCTCTTACTTTATTCTTCCTCTTTAAAATTCTTTTAGCCGCGCTCATTCCTTTATCTTTCCATAGGAATTTTTAGAAGAATATTGTCTGTATCGACAAAAAGTATTGCAAGCGTGTTGATAAGAATTGTTTTAAATCTGTATGTTATTTTGGGAGAAGTGACATGTTTACTCTGTTGAGTTTTTCAATCCATGACCATGGTATGCCCGTTGACAGTGTATCATTTTCATTCCTTTGACAATAACTACATGTGAGGACTACCTTGGTGGTCACGTCAGATCATGTACTTACAGGTACCTCCAAATCAGTGTTCCCCAAACTGGCTCCAGGACATCTTGTGGATTCCTAGGAAGTGCCTCAAGGGTCAGTGTTTAAGAAACGGGGTCTAGTGGGTGGTGTCTTCGGCACTGTCCCCAGCCTCCCCTCCCCCCCAGAGCAGCTTGGTTTTCACCCGTCTTCTATATTGGGCTTCTACCTAAGACTTCCTTCGGAGAAACAGTTCCAATGTTTATATATTTGAAAATCTACTGATCACGTGTGACTATTCCATTCCATAAGGGAGAGAAGAAGCCCAGAGAAATCAAGTGGCCAGACCGAAGTCACAAAGTTGTTGGCAGACAAAGGACTAGGTCTTGGGTTGTATTTTTTCACAACGCCATGTCGTCTGAAAGCTCGCAGGCCGTGGACGAAGCCTCTCTGTGTTTCCCAGCAGAGGTTCCGAGGAGGAACCGTGTGTTTTCCGGTGGCTTGGCCCCGCCCTGCTAGCGGCATTTGGCTCTCGGTGTGTATGTGACTTCCCTGAAATCCTTACTCTGAATTCCGGGGCTGGGGGTGGCGAGAGTGAAGGGCAGTTCTGGGTCAAATAAGCCTCGGATTCTACACACTACGTCCTCCCTCCTGGATACACGTCATGTCTGTGACAGGCTCTGAGAAGTTTAGCCATCCATAGCCCATTTTATTTGTTGCTTGACCGTGGGGATATTTTTCCACCTGATACAGTCAGGGTATAAACAAGAACCAGTTCCACACCCAGTTGGGTGTTTTAGGGGATCTTAATAAAGTGCCTGTTTTCAAAGGTGTGAACAGGGCGCAGAGAACCGCATCATGCGGTGCCCTGGGACTAACAGGAGTGGCAGCTGTATCCACCCCAGGCCTGACAGCTGGAGGAAGTGGCCTTTGGAACCCAAAGGAAGAGAGAGAGTTGTGTAGACAGGGCCCCCTACTCTTTGCTGGAGAGACACAGCCAGTCCCCCCTACATGCACCTGAGGCAGCCTGGGAAATACAATAAGTACATCTCAGCTTCACTCTCCTTGGCCCCTTTGATCTCTTCCAGGAGTCCCCACTCACCAAACCCAATTAACACCCACTAAACACGAGAGCCCCAGGAAGTGATCCATAAAGCTTAGCATCCGAGAGACCGTGTGCATGCGTGTGCGGGGAGAGAGTAGCTATGCAGGGTCAGACGGAAAAACTGGTTCAGCACTGGTCTGATTAACCCTCTCTGACCAAGGTTACTCGAGTACATTCTAAAGGTGGTCTATGGGGCTTTGGGCAGACGGTGTTCTCAGTAACAAATGGAATTGGGGGGGCAGTGAGGTGCTGATGTTGGAGGGGAAAGAGCAGAAATTCTGATGTACGTACGAAGCACAGGAAGAATATCCACTCAGTGGTTTTGCCAGAAACTTCTCTCTATGGCGATGTCTGTATGGATGCATCCTGTCTTTCTCCGGACTTCTCACTGGATCACATCTCTACTCCCTCAACTATCAGTCTCTCCTTTCCCTTCCTCTTCAGGGAGTCCTGGGCCTTGGCACCGTGCCCAGGCAGGGCCTTCAGCATCTCGGGGGATTGGGCTGGGTAACATAACTATTCATTTGTGCTCAGGACTCATCGATCAATACACTGACAAGACGATTGAGGGACAAAACTCCACCTGAGCTCGGAGGCAGTGGAAGGATGCGGAGAGGCGAGCTTGGGTCCCCTGCCCACTGAGAGCTGGTGGACCACTGATGGCTAGCAGCTGCTCTTAGAATCAGAATGTCCCCTTGTCTCTGCAGCCACGAAGTGGCCGAGGATGACAGTGAGTGCCCTCACACTGGTGCCTGGTTTCACTGCTAAGGAAAATGGCTGGTATTCTCTGTGGGGCAGAGAAACTGTGTGCATACACATATACACATGTGTACGTGTGTCTGTGCCTGCATTTATGTGTGTGTATGTTTATGTGGGGGGGTGGGGAGGAAGTGAAAGAGCAATTTGGTGTTGGACATTCCTGGCGATAATTCAGTGACGGAATAGCAAAAGTGACTTCTGTTTAGTGAGATAGGAAGTTTGCCGGGTACACATACTACCCAAAGACATCAACAGTGACTTGACCAATGGGTCCCAAGAGTACAAAACAAAGAGATAATTCGCATATTGGTTACAGAGTCACAAGTCTTAGGGCCTCGTCGCCACACTTTGGAACTGCTATGGTAACATCCTAAATTTCTGCCCTGTCTCCGGTGACTGCCTTTCTCGCACACTCCTAATAGGTGACTCTTTCTAAACTGCTGATTTCATCCTGGCCTTGAGCCTGCAGATATTACAAACTACCAGCGGATGAAAGCTTAGAGGGCTAAGGCGGAAGACTTCTGCACTAATACCCCTAAGAACCACCCGGAGAACTCGTAAAAAAAAACACAAACCCAACTCTGGGTCCTTCACCCATCCCATCAATTAGGAATTAGGGGATGTGAAACAAGCCCCAGGTGATCCTTCTGGAGCTGGAATCTGTCACACACTCTGAGAAATCCAGTCGAGGTCACTGAGCGTCCAGAGCGGCTTGTGGCCTCTGGACTAGCGCACCGGGGCGTCGCCTGGACTCGGTCTCCCTCTCCGCTCCCCAACCCCGTGACCGGCGTGGCGCTCTGCTCAGGAACGTTCCCCACCTCACCTGCTCTTCTCCTCCTTACTCACCCCAAACCCTTCTCATTCTTGAAGATAAAACTCCAGTTTTATCCCCATAAAGTCATCCTCTGGTCTTCCGACGCACAAGGATGTTCCCTGTCATGATAAACAGAGTGTTGATCATCATGGCCGTTTGCTTTTGGTGTTAATCATAGATTGTTTTGGTTGTTGTGCTCATCTGTCTCATCCTTCTGCTTATTCCAAGGTGGTTCTGCACGTCAGGGGCTTCTCCCCACCCATTAACACACTGAGCATTCCTACGTCAGGGGCTTCTCCCTCCTGTGAACACACTGAGCATTCCCACGTCAGGGGCTTCTCCCTCCTGTCAACACACTGAGCATTCCTACGTCAGGGGCTTCTCCCTCCTGTGAACACACTGAGCATTCCCACGTCAGGGGCTTCTCCCTCCCGTTAACACACTGAGCATTCCCACGTCAGGGGCTTCTCCCCTCCTGTGAACACACTGAG
Organism: Saccopteryx leptura; assembly: GCF_036850995.1. Classification (NCBI taxonomy): domain Eukaryota; kingdom Metazoa; phylum Chordata; class Mammalia; order Chiroptera; family Emballonuridae; genus Saccopteryx; species Saccopteryx leptura. The sequence continues at coordinate 361,265,403 of NC_089504.1, read as the reverse complement.
CATTCCCACGTCAGGGGCTTCTCCCCTCCTGTGAACACACTGAGCATTCCCACGTCAGGGGCTTCTCCCCTCCTGTGAACACACTGAGCATTCCCACGTCAGGGGCTTCTCCCTCCCGTTAACACACTGAGCATTCCCACGTCAGGGGCTTCTCCCTCCTGTGAACACACTGAGCATTCCCACGTCGGGGGCTTCTCCCCTCCTGTTAACACACTGAGCATTCCCACGTCAGGGGCTTCTCCCTCCCGTTAACACACTGAGCATTCCCACGTCAGGGGCTTCTCCCTCCTGTGAACACACTGAGCATTCCTACGTCAGAGGCTTCTCCCTCCTGTGAACACACTGAGCATTCCTACGTCAGGGGCTTCTCCCTCCTGTTAACACACTGAGCATTCCCACGTCAGGGGCTTCTCCCCTCCCGTTAACACACTGAGCATTCCCACGTCGGGGGCTTCTCCTTCTCCCCTCCTGTTAACACACTGAGCATTCCCACGTCAGGGCTTCTCCCTCCTGTGAACACACTGAGCATTCCCACGTCAGGGGCTTCTCCCTCCTGTGAACACACTGAGCATTCCCACGTCAGGGGCTTCTCCCTCCTGTGAACACACTGAGCATTCCTACGTCAGGGCTTCTCCCTCCTGTTAACACACTGAGCATTCCCACGTCAGGGCTTCTCCCTCCTGTGAACACACTGAGCATTCCCACGTCAGGGGCTTCTCCCCTCCTGTGAACACACTGAGCATTCCCACGTCAGGGGCTTCTCCCTCCTGTGAACACACTGAGCATTCCCACGTCAGGGGCTTCTCCCTCCTGTGAACACACTGAGCATTCCTACGTCAGGGGCTTCTCCCTCCTGTTAACACACTGAGCATTCCCACGTCAGGGGCTTCTCCCTCCTGTGAACACACTGAGCATTCCCACGTCAGGGGCTTCTCCCTCCTGTGAACACACTGAGCATTCCTACGTCAGGGGCTTCTCCCTCCTGTTAACACACTGAGCATTCCCACGTCGGGGGCTTCTCCCTCCTGTGAACACACTGAGCATTCCTACGTCAGGGCTTCTCCCTCCTGTTAACACACTGAGCATTCCTACGTCAGGGGCTTCTCCCTCCTGTGAACACACTGAGCATTCCTACGTCAGGGCTTCTCCCTCCTGTTAACACACTGAGCATTCCCACGTCAGGGGCTTCTCCCTCCTGTGAACACACTGAGCATTCCTACGTCAGGGGCTTCTCCCCTCCTGTGAACACACTGAGCATTCCTACGTCAGGGGTTTCTCCCCTCCCGTTAACACACTGAGCATTCCTACGTCGGGGGCTTCTCCCCTCCCGTTAACACACTGAGCATTCCCACGTCAGGGGCTTCTCCCTCCTGTGAACACACTGAGCATTCCCACGTCAGGGACTTCTCCCCTCCTATGAACACACTGAGCATTCCCACGTCAGGGGCTTCTCCCTCCTGTGAACACACTGAGCATTCCCACGTCAGGGGCTTCTCCCTCCTGTGAACACACTGAGAATTCCCACGTCAGGGGCTTCTCCCCTCCTGTTAACACACTGAGCATTCCTACGTCAGGGCTTCTCCCTCCTGTGAACACACTGAGCATTCCCACGTCCGGGGCTTCTCCCCTCCAGTGAACACACTGAGCATTCCTACGTCAGGGGCTTCTCCCCTCCTGTGAACACACTGAGCATTCCCACGTCAGGGGCTTCTCCCCTCCTGTTAACACACTGAGCATTCCTACGTCAGGGCTTCTCCCTCCTGTGAACACACTGAGCATTCCCACGTCCGGGGCTTCTCCCCTCCTGTGAACACACTGAGCATTCCTACGTCAGGGGCTTCTCCCCTCCTGTGAACACACTGAGCATTCCCACGTCGGGGGCTTCTCCTTCTCCCCTCCTGTTAACACACTGAGCATTCCCACGTCAGGGGCTTCTCCTTCTCCCCTCCTGTTAACACACTGAGCATTCCCACGTCAGGGGCTTCTCCTTCTCCCCTCCTGTTAACACACTGAGCATTCCCACGTCAGGGGCTTCTCCCCTCCTGTTAACACACTGAGCATTCCCACGTCAGGGGCTTCTCCCCTCCTGTTAACACACTGAGCATTCCCACGTCAGGGGCTTCTCCCCTCCTGTTAACACACTGAGCATTCCCACGTCAGGGCTTCTCCCCTCCTGTGAACACACTGAGCATTCCCACGTCGGGGGCTTCTCCCCTCCTGTGAACACACTGAGCATTCCTACGTCAGGGGTTTCTCCCCTCCTGTGAACACACTGAGCATTCCCACGTCGGGGGCTTCTCCCCTCCTGTGAACACACTGAGCATTCCCACGTCAGGGGCTTCTCCCCTCCTGTTAACACACTGAGCATTCCTACGTCGGGGGCTTCTCCCCTCCTGTGAACACACTGAGCATTCCCACGTCGGGGGCTTCTCCCTCCTGTGAACACACTGAGCATTCCTACGTCGGGGGTTTCTCCCTCCTGTCAACACACTGAGCATTCCCACGTCGGGGGCTTCTCCTTCTCCCCTCCTGTTAACACACTGAGCATTCCCACGTCAGGGGCTTCTCCTTCTCCCCTCCTGTTAACACACTGAGCATTCCCACGTCAGGGGCTTCTCCTTCTCCCCTCCTGTTAACACACTGAGCATTCCCACGTCAGGGGCTTCTCCCTCCTGTTAACACACTGAGCATTCCCACGTCAGGGGCTTCTCCCCTCCTGTTAACACACTGAGCATTCCCACGTCAGGGCTTCTCCCCTCCTGTGAACACACTGAGCATTCCCACGTCGGGGGCTTCTCCCCTCCTGTGAACACACTGAGCATTCCTACGTCAGGGGTTTCTCCCCTCCTGTGAACACACTGAGCATTCCCACGTCGGGGGCTTCTCCCCTCCTGTGAACACACTGAGCATTCCCACGTCAGGGGCTTCTCCCCTCCTGTTAACACACTGAGCATTCCTACGTCGGGGGCTTATCCCCTCCTGTGAACACACTGAGCATTCCCACGTCGGGGGCTTCTCCCTCCTGTGAACACACTGAGCATTCCTACGTCAGGGGTTTCTCCCCTCCTGTGAACACACTGAGCATTCCCACGTCGGGGGCTTCTCCCCTCCTGTGAACACACCGAGCATTCCCACGTCAGGGGCTTCTCTCCTCCTGTTAACACACTGAGCATTCCCACGTCGGGGGCTTCTCCTTCTCCCCTCCTGTTAACACACTGAGCATTCCCACGTCGGGGGCTTCTCCCTCCTGTGAACACACCGAGCATTCCCACGTCAGGGGCTTCTCCCTCCTGTGAACACACTGAGCATTCCCACATCAGGGGCTTCTCCCCTCCTGTGAATACACTGAGCATTCCCACATCAGGGGATTCTCCCCTCCTGTGAACACACTGAGCATTCCTACGTCAGGGGCTTCTCCCCTCCTGTGAACACACTGAGCATTCCCACGTCGGGGGCTTCTCCCTCCTGTGAACACACTGAGCATTCCCACATCAGGGGATTCTCCCCTCCTGTGAACACACTGAGCATTCCCACGTCAGGGGCTTCTCCCCTCCTGTGAACACACTGAGCATTCCCACGTCGGGGGCTTCTCCCCTCCTGTGAACACACTGAGCATTCCCACGTCAGGGGCTTCTCCCTCCTGTGAACACACTGAGCATTCCCACGTCAGGGGCTTCTCCCCTCCCGTGAACACACTGAGCATTCCTACGTCGGGGGCTTCTCCCTCCTGTTAACACACTGAGCATTCCCACGTCAGGGGCTTCTCCCCTCCTGTGAACACACTGAGCATTCCCACGTCAGGGGCTTCTCCCCTCCCGTTAACACACTGAGCATTCCTACGTCGGGGGCTTCTCCCCTCCTGTTAACACACTGAGCATTCCCACGTCGGGGGCTTCTCCCTCCTGTGAACACACTGAGCATTCCCACGTCAGGGGCCTCTCCCTCCTGTGAACACACTGAGCATTCCCACATCAGGGGCCTCTCCCTCCTGTGAACACACTGAGCATTCCCACATCAGGGGCTTCTCCCCTCCTGTGAATACACTGAGCATTCCCACATCAGGGGATTCTCCCCTCCTGTGAACACACTGAGCATTCCTACGTCAGGGGTTTCTCCCCTCCTGTGAACACACTGAGCATTCCCACGTCGGGGGCTTCTCCCCTCCTGTGAACACACTGAGCATTCCCACGTCAGGGGCTTCTCCCCTCCTGTTAACACACTGAGCATTCCTACGTCAGGGGCTTCTCCCTCCTGTGAACACACTGAGCATTCCCACGTCGGGGGCTTCTCCCCTCCTGTGAACACACTGAGCATTCCCACGTCAGGGGCTTCTCCCCTCCTGTGAACACACTGAGCATTCCCACGTCGGGGGCTTCTCCCTCCTGTGAACACACTGAGCATTCCCACGTCGGGGGCTTCTCCCTCCTGTGAACACACTGAGCATTCCTACGTCAGGGGTTTCTCCCCTCCTGTGAACACACTGAGCATTCCCACGTCGGGGGCTTCTCCCCTCCTGTGAACACACTGAGCATTCCCACGTCAGGGGCTTCTCCCCTCCTGTTAACACACTGAGCATTCCCACGTCAGGGGCTTCTCCCCTCCTGTTAACACACTGAGCATTCCCACGTCGGGGGCTTCTCCTTCTCCCCTCCTGTTAACACACTGAGCATTCCCACGTCGGGGGCTTCTCCCTCCTGTGAACACACCGAGCATTCCCACGTCAGGGGCTTCTCCCTCCTGTGAACACACTGAGCATTCCCACATCAGGGGCTTCTCCCCTCCTGTGAATACACTGAGCATTCCCACATCAGGGGATTCTCCCCTCCTGTGAACACACTGAGCATTCCTACGTCAGGGGCTTCTCCCCTCCTGTGAACACACTGAGCATTCCCACGTCGGGGGCTTCTCCCTCCTGTGAACACACTGAGCATTCCCACATCAGGGGATTCTCCCCTCCTGTGAACACACTGAGCATTCCCACGTCAGGGGCTTCTCCCCTCCTGTGAACACACTGAGCATTCCCACGTCGGGGGCTTCTCCCTCCTGTGAACACACTGAGCATTCCCACGTCGGGGGCTTCTCCCCTCCTGTGAACACACTGAGCATTCCCACGTCAGGGGCTTCTCCCCTCCCGTTAACACACTGAGCATTCCCACGTCGGGGGCTTCTCCCCTCCTGTGAACACACTGAGCATTCCCACGTCAGGGGCTTCTCCCCTCCTGTGAACACACTGAGCATTCCCACGTCAGGGGCTTCTCCCCTCCTGTGAACACACTGAGCATTCCCACGTCAGGGGCTTCTCCCCTCCCGTTAACACACTGAGCATTCCTACGTCGGGGGCTTCTCCCCTCCTGTTAACACACTGAGCATTCCCACGTCGGGGGCTTCTCCCTCCTGTGAACACACTGAGCATTCCCACGTCAGGGGCTTCTCCCCTCCTGTGAATACACTGAGCATTCCCACATCAGGGGATTCTCCCCTCCTGTGAACACACTGAGCATTCCTATGTCAGGGGCTTCTCCCCTCCTGTTAACACACTGAGCATTCCCACGTCGGGGGCTTCTCCCTCCTGTGAACACACTGAGCATTCCCACATCAGGGGATTCTCCCCTCCTGTGAACACACTGAGCATTCCTACGTCAGGGGTTTCTCCCCTCTTGTTAACACACTGAGCATTCCCACATCAGGGGCTTCTCCCTCCTGTGAACACACTGAGCATTCCCATGTCAGGGGATTCTCCCCTCCTGTTAACACACTGAGCATTCCCACGTCAGGGGCTTCTCCCCTCCTGTTAACACACTGAGCATTCCCACGTCAGGGGCTTCTCCCTCCTGTTAACACACCGAGCATTCCCACGTCAGGGGCTTCTCCCTCCTGTGAACACACTGAGCATTCCCACGTCAGGGGCTTCTCCCCTCCTGTTAACACACTGAGCATTCCTACGTCGGGGGCTTCTCCCTCCTGTGAACACACTGAGCATTCCCACGTCAGGGGCTTCTCCCTCCTGTGAACACACTGAGCATTCCCACATCGGGGGCTTCTCCCCTCCTGTGAACACACTGAGCATTCCCACGTCAGGGGCTTCTCCTTCTCCCCTCCCGTTAACACACTGAGCATTCCCACGTCAGGGGCTTCTCCCCTCCTGTCAACACACTGAGCATTCCTACGTCGGGGGCTTCTCCCCTCCTGTGAACACACTGAGCATTCCCACGTCAGGGGCTTCTCCCTCCTGTGAACACACTGAGCATTCCCACGTCAGGGGCTTCTCCTTCTCCCCTCCCGTTAACACACTGAGCATTCCCACGTCAGGGGCTTCTCCTCTCCTGTCAACACACTGAGCATTCCTACGTCGGGGGCTTCTCCCCTCCTGTGAACACACTGAGCATTCCCACGTCAGGGGCTTCTCCCTCCTGTGAACACACTGAGCATTCCCACGTCAGGGGCTTCTCCCTCCTGTGAACACACTGAGCATTCCCACGTCAGGGGCTTCTCCCCACCCATTAACACACTGAGCATTCCTACGTCAGGGGCTTCTCCCTCCTGTGAACACACTGAGCATTCCCACGTCGGGGGCTTCTCCCCTCTTGTTAACACACTGAGCATTCCTACGTCAGGGGCTTCTCCCTCCTGTGAACACACTGAGCATTCCCACGTCAGGGGCTTCTCCCCTCCTGTTAACACACTGAGCATTCCCACGTCAGGGGCTTCTCCCCTCCTGTGAACACACTGAGCATTCCCACGTCAGGGGCTTCTCCCCTCCTGTGAACACACTGAGCATTCCCACGTCAGGGGCTTCTCCCCTCCTGTGAACACACTGAGCATTCCTACGTCAGGGGCTTCTCCCTCCTGTCAACACACTGAGCATTCCCACGTCAGGGGCTTCTCCCTCCCGTTAACACACTGAGCATTCCCACGTCAGGGGCTTCTCCCCTCCCGTTAACACACTGAGCATTCCCACGTCAGGGGCTTCTCCCCTCCTGTGAACACACTGAGCATTCCCACGTCAGGGGCTTCTCCCTCCCGTTAACACACTGAGCATTCCCACGTCAGGGGCTTCTCCCTCCTGTGAACACACTGAGCATTCCCACGTCAGGGGCTTCTCCCCTCCTGTTAACACACTGAGCATTCCCACGTCAGGGGCTTCTCCCTCCCGTTAACACACTGAGCATTCCCACGTCAGGGGCTTCTCCCTCCTGTGAACACACTGAGCATTCCCACGTCAGGGGCTTCTCCCTCCTGTGAACACACTGAGCATTCCTACGTCAGGGGCTTCTCCCTCCTGTGAACACACTGAGCATTCCTACGTCAGGGGCTTCTCCCTCCTGTTAACACACTGAGCATTCCCACGTCGGGGGCTTCTCCCCTCCTGTGAACACACTGAGCATTCCTACGTCAGGGGCTTCTCCCCTCCTGTTAACACACTGAGCATTCCCACGTCGGGGGCTTCTCCCTCCTGTGAACACACTGAGCATTCCCACATCAGGGGATTCTCCCCTCCTGTGAACACACTGAGCATTCCTACGTCAGGGGTTTCTCCCCTCTTGTTAACACACTGAGCATTCCCACGTCAGGGGCTTCTCCCTCCTGTGAACACACTGAGCATTCCCATGTCAGGGGCTTCTCCCGCCCGTTAACACACTGAGCATTCCCACGTCAGGGGCTTCTCCCTCCTGTTAACACACCGAGCATTCCCACGTCAGGGGCTTCTCCCTCCTGTGAACACACTGAGCATTCCCACGTCAGGGGCTTCTCCCCTCCTGTTAACACACTGAGCATTCCTACGTCGGGGGCTTCTCCCTCCTGTGAACACACTGAGCATTCCCACGTCAGGGGTTTCTCCCTCCTGTGAACACACTGAGCATTCCCACGTCAGGGGCTTCTCCCCTCCTGTCAACACACTGAGCATTCCTACGTCGGGGGCTTCTCCCCTCCTGTTAACACACCGAGCATTCCCACGTCAGGGGCTTCTCCCTCCTGTGAACACACTGAGCATTCCCACGTCAGGGGCTTCTCCCCTCCTGTTAACACACTGAGCATTCCTACGTCGGGGGCTTCTCCCTCCTGTGAACACACTGAGCATTCCCACGTCAGGGGCTTCTCCCTCCTGTGAACACACTGAGCATTCCCACGTCAGGGGCTTCTCCCTCCTGTGAACACACTGAGCATTCCCACGTCAGGGGCTTCTCCCCTCCTGTTAACACACTGAGCATTCCCACATCGGGGGCTTCTCCCCTCCTGTCAACACACTGAGCATTCCTACGTCGGGGGCTTCTCCCCTCCTGTGAACACACTGAGCATTCCCACGTCGGGGGCTTCTCCCCTCCTGTGAACACACTGAGCATTCCCACGTCGGGGGCTTCTCCCCTCCTGTGAACACACTGAGCATTCCCACGTCGGGGGCTTCTCCCCTCCTGTCAACACACTGAGCATTCCCACGTCGGGGGCTTCTCCCCTCCTGTCAACACACTGAGCATTCCTACGTCGGGGGCTTCTCCCCTCCTGTGAACACACTGAGCATTCCCACGTCGGGGGCTTCTCCCCTCCTGTGAACACACTGAGCATTCCCACATCAGGGGCTTCTCCCCTCCTGTGAACACACTGAGCATTCCTACGTCGGGGGCTTCTCCCCTCCTGTTAACACACTGAGCATTCCTACGTCAGGGGCTTCTCCCTCCTGTGAACACACTGAGCATTCCCACGTCAGGGGCTTCTCCCCTCTTGTTAACACACTGAGCATTCCTACGTCAGGGCTTCTCCCTCCTGTGAACACACTGAGCATTCCCACGTCAGGGCTTCTCCCTCCTGTCAACACACTGAGCATTCCCACGTCAGGGGCTTCTCCCCTCCCGTTAACACACTGAGCATTCCCACGTCAGGGGCTTCTCCCCTCCCGTTAACACACTGAGCATTCCCACGTCAGGGGCTTCTCCCCTCCTGTCAACACACTGAGCATTCCCACGTCGGGGGCTTCTCCCCTCCTGTTAACACACTGAGCATTCCCACGTCAGGGGCTTCTCCCCTCCTGTGAACACACTGAGCATTCCCACGTCAGGGGCTTCTCCCCTCCTGTCAACACACTGAGCATTCCCACGTCAGGGGCTTCTCCCCTCCCGTGAACACACTGAGCATTCCTGGAGCGGAGATGGCTCCGACCTCTGTCGTGGTCACTTTAGCACGCTGCTGTCTGGGCCGCATCCTTGGAGGCATTGTACACATTCTCTGAACGATGGAAGGATGAGTAAGTACACCAGTCAGCGCTGTAGGTGGCAGAACACGGCCCGGAGGCCTTGGTGACGGCACTTGACTGCCTGTCCTCCTTTCTCCCGCCTTGCCCTCTAGCCTCTTCTTCATCTCAGGGTGGCCGACTGTCCGGGCCTGCAGCCAGGGCTGTGGGTGGCGATAACTCACTCGCGTCCAGCTGCGTGCGGATGGAAGAGCCCAGCCCTGCTCCTTTCCCGCCTCCCAACCAGCCCACGCTGCCCACTTCCTGAGGATCAGCTGCCACTCCAACGCATCCGACACCACCCCTTTCATCTTGGTGGCATGAAAAGAAAAACCAATACAGAGAGGCAGGCCTGCGAGTCACGGTGTCAGGTGGTGGGATTCCTCCCACGATGGCCTGTTGGTTGCCAACGACTTTGTGAGATCATCAATCCCGTGCTCCCACCCCTTCTCCCTCCTCTCTGTCTCTGTCTTCTCTCCCTGCAGAGGCTTGGACTCAGGGTCTCCTGGGCCCCCCGCAGAGCCCCGCTTCCTGCGAGTGCCTCCCCAGGGGGGCTGCTCTGCTCCCCGACCCCCCTTCAGGCAAGGATCTTCATTCTCGATTCTGCTGCAACAAATGGCTTCACACGGGTTGTCATGTCCACACAGGAGAACAATGTGTCTTCTGCCAGATTCACTTACAAAGACAAACGCCAGGTTTCCCTGAGAGATGCCTGCCACCTGCTGGGATCTCGGTCTTTAGGGCAGCTTCGGGGAGGCTCCTGTGAGCATGAAGGCACCTGAGCTGTGTTTGTTCTGCTAGCAGACATTTTAATCATCACGAAAGGAGTATTTAGCATCCCCTTGACTCCGAGGGACCAACCATCCTTCTGACAATAAGGACTAAGCACATCCTGGAGAGCTATGGAAAGCCTGCCCAATGGAAAGTCAACCTTGGGGTGCCCTGGGATTTCCCGGGAGTGGGGAGGGTGTGAGGACCTGGTGTGTGATGAGGTGTGACCGAGAGAGGGGGGTTGTCCCGCCCTCTGACTCTGTGCCACGCCGGCACCTTCTGACGGCCTCCCTAAGGGGGTCTAAAGCCAGCGCGATTCCCTCAGCCACGGGGTTTTTGTGAGAGTCTATGACACATCACAGACCCTTCCAGCCTCACAATGAGGCACCCCATCTTACCATGCTCCACGCTGATGTGGACACCCAGCACATCCGCTGGGTGACACAAAGAGGCTCGATATTGCCAAAGGGGACTCCAACTGATATAACTAGGGATGATATTGAGAGGGCATGGAGCCTTTGGGGAACCCCCCAAATGTGCCAAGTAAAAAGTAGGTCACCAGAGGACCTGCATTAATTCTGTCATTACCTTAAGCCACAGGTGTATCTGACAGTATTTAATTTCCCATGAAGAAGTAAAAAAAATTGTTTTGTGTGTATGGATGATCTGGGTCCATTTTTAACCTTTGCATTTATATATCTTTATAATCAGAGGACATTCTAACCTGGGTGCCTGGCCCAAAAAAACCACAGGCATTCCTATCCCAGTATCAATAAAGTTGTATTGTGTTTGGGCAAAAACAATGATCTTTTTTTTTTTTTTCTATCAACTCTCATTTGTTATAAGTTGCTGTGCTAAGTAATCTGCAACATCATGCCATCGGAACCTCACAATGATTCTACGAGTTCATTCACATTTTGCAAACGACATTGAGTTGCCCACGGCTATAGGGAAAATAAGTGTCTGAACCCAGATTCAAACTCACATCTAAGGACTCCGAACACAGTGTTCTTGAACTCGACACCATACTGCCATTTTGTTAGAATGTGCAGACCTAAACTCACCTGCAGGGTTGATTACAGAGCCTCAGTTTCGGGGTGGGGGGGGGTCACTAAGTTTCTAAGGGGATCCAGGTTCTCTTGATTTGCTAATTGGCAATCAGTGGTCAATAACCTGTCGAAAAGCTCATTCAATTTCTAATCTACGAACCTGTTCTTACACCCACCCGGTACACCTGGCTGAAGGCTACCCAGCACAGCCTCAGCTCGGAGCGATGCATCTCTTTCTTGTCCATTCTCCATTTCCCTACCGACGGCACTATTTTACCTTTCCCATGATAGCCCTTCCGTTCCTTCCTTCACCGTATAACCATCACCCCATCGGCACCTGCAGCTTAGCGGGAGCCGGCCACACTGCTGGGGACGCCAGAGGCCAGGCGTGAAGCCAGGGGGTGCTCTTGTTCTGGAGACCACTGTTACGAGTTGCAATTTTAAGTAAGCCTTGTGGAGTCAGGATACCTCGGCAAGGCAACTTGAACAAACTCTTCAGAAAGGTGTGCTGCCGCTAGCGAATGCCGGCCGGCAAGCTCCGCGGGCTGGGGGTTGGCTTCTGTTTTACATCCCAACGTGGGGGACCTAGGCTGGGGGTTGGCTTCTGTTTTACATCCCAACGTGGGGGACCTAGGCTGGGGTCTTGCCCCCATTGACTGGGGTGGTGACCGCACAATCTTGCTCTTTCCTGATTGGCTAGTTTAAATGGCACATGCCATGCGGAGTCTGTCTCACTGTCTCCCCTCCTCTCACCTAAAAATAAATAAATAAATAAAAATAAAAGCAAAAGAAAATAAAAAATGAACTAAAAAAAAAAAAAAAAAAAGAAGAAGAGGTTAATTTTTTCCACCAAAAAAAAATGGGGTGGGGATAATGTTGAACTAATTGATGGAGGGTATGATTTTTCAGTGACAAAATACTTTGGCTATTTTTCAGTCAATCATGAACTCTTCGATAATGGTTGTACTTCGTGGCTTAGCGCTCAGCCACACGGATGCATCATCGTTGCTTTTAAAACCAGTTCCCCGCTGTTAGATATTTAGGCTGCGTCTATTTCAATTACATTGTAAACAATACTTTGTACCTCCACAGGCAGGACTTAGTTCGCATCCTGAACTGTTTCCCATAGGGGAAAATTTCTAGAATCAGAATCTGTACATTAGAGAGAAGGTAATTTTGAAGATGTTGGTTTAATTTCCTGACAGAAATGTGCTAACTTATACTAGTTTCAGCTCTGTAGTGCCCGTTTGCCCCCACTCTGAGTGGCTTTTGTCTTTTTCTTCTTTTTTTTAGGAGGGGAGAAGGTTTTGCCAAGTTGAAAGGTGGTTTTTCATTGATTAATGGTGAGAGTAATCATTTCTCAAACCGTCCCTGTTTGGCAGGGAAAATATGCTTCAATATTTTGGGTAGCTTCTTTTGCTCATTTTCCCCCAATTGAGGTGATTATTTTTATCTTTAAAAAAAATGTTTAGGCCCTGGCTGGTTGGCTCAGTGGTCGAGCATTGGCCCATAGTGTGGATGTCCCAGGTTCGATTCCTGGCCAGGGCACACAGGAGAAGTGCCCATCTGCTTCTCCACCCTCCCCCTCTTGTTTCTCTTTTTCTCTCTCTCTTCCCCCTCTCTCTTTCTTCCCCTCCCACAGCCATGGCTCAAAAGGTTTGAGCAAGTAGGCCCTGGGCGCTAAAGATGGCTCTGTTGGCCTCGCTTTAGGCACTAAAATAGTTCTGTTACCAAGCAACAGAGCAGTGGCCCCAGATGGGCAGAGCATTGCCCGGTAGAGGAATTGCCTGGTGAATCCTGGTCGGGGCACATGTGGGGTCTGTCTCTGCCTCCCTGCCTCTCACTTAATAATAATAATAATAATAATAATAATAATAATAAATGTTTAATAACTCTATATAAAGGTTATCGATCCGACATGTATCACACATCAAAACATTGTCCCCAATTTTTTAATAATTTGTCTTTGATTTCAACTTTTTTTTTTAAACTTAGCAATAAATTCAAACGTGGTTAAGCTTATCTGTGTTTCCCTTATGTTTTGTCTCTTCGGCAATTTATTAACTCATAACTCAAAAAACAATTTTTGAGTGCAGAATCTGAGCCTGATATTGGGATACGCTCAAAGAGATCATTCTCGTTCCCCAATGGCGCCAATATTGCTTTTCCTGTTCTTTTATGGTTTCACTTTTGTGTTTTAATCTTCAGTATACATGAAATGTACTGTGTTATGTCATGAGATAAGAATTTAATTTATTTTCGAGCGGTTAACTATTGCGTCCAACATCGCTCTTCCTCACTTCCATCTGAATCCTATACCCAATAATCACCCATCGCCACAGTTCACCAGCCAAGCCCAGGGGCTGTCTAGATTAACGACGACACAGAAAGGGCTGCCCAATGAGAGGCCTGCAGAGAGCACGGTCTGAGCTGACATCCAGAAGTAAGGTCAATAGTTCTGAGAACATTTTGATAGGAGAGGAGCAACTGGGGGGAAATCAAGATTTGGACTGGGAATCTATCTTATAGAATATTAAGCAGTAGCTGGATATAAAAGGAGCAAAGGGAGCTAAGCCGGACCGCGTGGAGTGGCCTCACGCGAGCTGTCGTCAAGGTCTGTGGCCTGCAGGCCCCTCCATGCGACAGGAACCTCAGCTGGAAGCTTCCGAGTGCCCCGGACGCTGACTCAGGGTCCGCAGTATGTGGCTGAGCACACACGTGACCCTTATTATTAAGTGAGCATTTAATTTCCACGAAATGCCTGGGTCTCGGCGTCTGTCCTGTTTACCCAGTTCATCACACATGCAGCTCCATGCTGCGTACTCTATCTGTGGGATTATTCCCACGCTGGTTTAATCATTCAAATTTTAATTAACCTTTCTAGTGAGACAGACCAGGATCCACCCAGCAAGCCCCATCTGGGCCCAATGCTCGGATCAACCGAGCTATCCCCAGTGCCTGAGGCCAACACTTGAACCAGTCAAGCTACTGGCTGTGGGAGGGGAAAAGAGAGAGAGAAGGGGGAGAGGGAGGCAAAGAGAAGCAGATGGTCACATCTCATGTGTGCCCTGACCGGAAATTGAACATGGGGCATCCACACACAGGGCTGATGCTCTATCCACTGAGCCAACCAGCCAGGACCTAATCGACATTTTACTATCTAAATATCTGGCAGTAGAAGGTCCATCTATATGTTTATATATTTGTATGTACATATTATTTCCATACATTCATTCTTCCAGGGGTATTTTACTATTATTTTGTGATTTTAACAAATTCAGATTTTTGTTTGGAATTACACTACTTTTATAGATCCATTGGAGGATAACTGAAATTTATCCTCCATTTATTTAAAAAAAACTTTGTAATTAGTTTTGTCTTTTTAACATAGATCCTGAACACTTTAAATAATAACAATTATTTTAAATTATTTTACACTTTTCTTATAGTGGCTATTAACTGCTTAATTTGGTGAATACTATTAAGTAGCTAAAAACAACTTAAGAAGGTTATACCTTGACAAAAAAGCAAAATTCGGAAGTAGCATCCTGGGACTTTGTAATATTTAAAGTATATTTTAAAGCTTTTCATCTTAAAAAGAAACTCCACAAAACCGATAAACCAGAAAACACACGGAAATAAGCCCGAGCGCAGGGGCTTGCTGACTGGTTTGGCAGTTGGATCGCACAGGGGGTCTGATTCATGGGTTTAAGGTAATCTGTGGAATGCTCACATTCTGGATGACATCAGAAAGCTCCCATCTGGCTCTCTAAATCCAGGTAACTGCCTTGATTTTTTTTTTTTAATCTCTGGCTATGGACTCCAGCAATAGTTCCTCATTATACTGCTGAGTTTTTTATATTTTGTTTTAATTAATCAATTAATATATTTTTAAATAAGAGGAGGAGAGACAGAGAGACAGATTCCCACATGTGCCCTGACCAGGATCCACTTGGCATCCCCTATCTGAGGCTGATGCTCTGCCCATCTGGGGCTGATGCTCACAACTGTGCTATTTTTAGTGCCTGAGGCAGAGGCTCCATGGAGCCATCCTCAGCATCCAGGGCCTATGTGCTTAAATCAATCAATCCATGGTTGAGGGAGGGGTAAAGAGAGAGAGAGAAAGAGAGAGATAAGGGGGAAGGGAGGAGAAGCAGATGTTCCCTTCTCCTGTGTGTTCTGACCGGGAATCAAACTGGAAATTTGCACATACCAGCTCAACACTTTACTACGGAGCCAACTGGCCAGGGCCACAGCTGAGTTTTAAAACAAACCAGAATGGAGCATGCAAGGCCGGTGTTTGTTTCCAGGGCTGCTTCAGGACCATCCATGGGACGGGCCCTGCTCCTCACTCATTTTTTGACCTTAACAAGCCAAGTGCTCCAGGTAAGATCCCATCTGCCTGGACTAAGTGGAAAGTGAATCCCAATCCCATCTTCTAAACCAAAAAATGTTTTCCCACCTCTGACACAGAGCACCTTAGTGAATCCCAATCCCATCTTCTAAACCAAAAAATGTTTGCCCACCTCTGACACAGAGCACCTTAGTGAACCCCAATCCCATCTTCTAAACCAAAAAATGTTTTCCCACCTCTGACACAGAGCACCTTAGTGAATCCCAATCCCATCTTCTAAACCAAAAAATGTTTTCCCACCTCTGACACAGAGCACCTTAGTGAACCCCAATCCCATCTTCTAAACCAAAAAATGTTTTCCCACCTCTGACACAGAGCACCTTAGTGAATCCCAATCCCATCTTCTAAACCAAAAAATGTTTTCCCACCTCTGACACAGAGCACCTTAGTGAATCCCAATCCCATCTTCTAAACCAAAAAATGTTTGCCCACCTCTGACACAGAGCACCTTCTGGTCATCTGATGTCATTTTTTGTCGGTGGTCCCTACTTCTTATCCAGTTGGCATAAAATCTTGTATAAGTGACTGTATTCGTTTTGCAAACCATTTATTCCTGAAGGTGCCGTCATGTGGCGGCGTTCGAACTGGGAAGTCTGCATTGAGCGTTTCACTTTGCCTGGGGTGGGCATGGGGGTGATCACGCTCCAGAACGTTTGCAGGCTGGTATGGTTTTGTCCCCGCTCTTGAGACACAAGGGTGCCGCTCTGGTCACCCAACGTATACAGTGGGACACAGCCAGTGGGACACAGCGGTGTCAGTGGGGACAGGATAGGCACATCTTTTCCTCAAGTCTGCCTAAGAAGAAGGCAAGCATTCTTAGTTTTCACTAGAAGGTGGGAGCTGCTCTCTGACTCACGGTCTACTGCACAATACATAGTATTTGCACTACCCACGGTCCAGTCTCTAGCTCTTCACCATGCAATATTTATCAACAGCTTGGTCGAAAGAAATAATAGCAAGGGAGAATTGTAGTCGGGAAATATTGACTCATCCTGATATTTGAAACCATATCCGGGCCGACCAAATCAGCAGGAGCACGGAGCTCACGGCACAGCCTAGACATCATTCTTGTTTACTGGCATTCACTCTGAAGTCTATCAAAGATTGGGAGGAGGAACGGTTCTATGAAATTCATCATTTAGAATAACCTTCTTCATTATATCACAATATTTCTTTTTAAGAAAACCACAGGGAGAAAGACTCCGGTCTTCACACCTCACATCTTTTGGCCGACTGGCTGTTGTTCTCTTCATATGGAAAGTATGGTTTTTATACCCAGGAAGATTCCATTTCTCTGAATGAGCGGCAGACTGGCCAGATCAAATACACCGGTGAGGAAATGACAGTGCTGGACTTCAGCTTAATTCCTGCCTTTATTTTTGTGCCCCACCTTTGTTTGCTTTCTCCCTCTTTTAAGTCCTCTTTTGCTTTTGTGAGTCTCCTTTAATTCCTTCTTAGACAAGGTAAAAGATATCTGAGCAAGAACAAAAATCAAATAGAATAGCAACAACGAAACCCCGCTGGTCTGTCTCGTGTTACACACGAGAGAGAACCCTCCGCCCCTCGGCCAGGCTTCAGAATGTGTAGGAGTCACTTCTCAAAATGGTGATCTAAACACAGCAGAACTAAACTATCTCTAAACTCTTCCACTAATAGGGAGAATTTTAAGAAAAATTCAGCTTGCCCTTGCCGGTTGGCTCAGCAATAAAGCATCAGCCTGGCATGTGGATGTCCCAGGTTCGATTCCCAGTCAGCAGGACACACAGGAGAAGTGACCATCTGCTTTTTCACCCCTCCTTCTCCCCCTTCTCTCTCTCTCTCTCTCTCTCTCTCTCTCTCTCTCTCTCTCCCCCCCCTCTCTTTCCCTCACAGCCATGGCTCAATTAAAGCAAGTCGGCCCCCCACACTGAGGATGGCTCCATGGCCTTGCCTCAGGTGCTAAAATAGCTCGGTTGCTCAGCAACCGAGCAACAGCCCCAGATGGGCAGAACATCACCCTGTAGGGGGCTTGCTGGGTGGATCCTGGTCAGGGGGCATGTGGGAGTCTGTTTTTCTACCTCTCTGCTTCTCACTTAAGAAAATAAAATTTAGATTATAAAAGTAATTGACAGCCTGACCTGCGGTGGTGCAGTGGATAAAACAGCGACTTGGAACGCTGAGGTTGCCGGTTCGAAACCCCGGGCTTGCCTGGACAAGGCACATATGGGAGTTGATGTTTCCTGCTCCCCACCCTCCTCTCTAAAAAATGAATAAAATATCTCTAAAAAAATTAAAAAAGAAAAGTTTTGGCGTTGCAAAACATTCAGACATTACAGAAAAACAAAACAAAAACTACCTATAAGCCCACTACCTAAAGAACCATCTTGTTTCTTAAAATAAAAGAACAGACAGAACTCATGTATAATTCAGGAGTTCAGCCAACCTCCTTTAGGACCCGTTCTTTTACCGTTCTGGACCATATCGATCTGTATAAGATAAAAAACAAAAACAAAAACAAAAACCCTGTCTTTCTAGAATACTGATTTTTGTGCCTCACTTTGCCAGAGCTGCTGTCTCATGATTTTAACTGTTGCCATCTCATAAACAAAGAGGTAGGGTTAAGTCTCTTCCTCAGAAGTTTGGGACCTTTGACCAGATGGCGTCAGTGGGACCTTGTTGTATGGTTCAAACAGAAAGGTATGCGCATCCTTTTCTTTTCTTTCTTTTTTTTTTTTGCATTTTTTTTTTTCTAAAGCTGGAAACAGGGAGAGACAGTCAGACAGACTCCCACATGCGCCTGACCGGGATCCACCCGGCACGCCCACCAGGGGGCGATGTTCTGCCCATCCTGGGCGTCGCCATGTTGCGACCAGAGCCACTCTAGCGCCTGAGGCAGAGGCCACAGAGCCATCCCCAGCGCCCGGGCCATCTTTGCTCCAATGGAGCCTTGGCTGCGGGAGGGGAAGAGAGAGACAGAGAGGAAGGAGAGGGGGAGGGGTGGAGAAGCAAATGGGCGCTTCTCCTGTGTGCCCTGGCCGGGAATCGAACCCGGGTCCTCCGCACGCTAGGCCGATGCTCTACCGCTGAGCCAACCGGCCAGGGCTGCGCATCCTTTTCAAAGAGTTCAAAATTACAGCTCTGACTCCCTCTGTTCCTCCCCCACCCCAACAGTGAGCACACTGCTGTCCATGTCTATGAGGGTGTGTGTGTGTGTGTGTGTGTGTGTGTGTGTGTGTGTGTTCTTTTGACTTGGGATGGGGGATGGTGAACACACGGTACAGTGTACAGAGACATGTTGTAGAATTGGGCAATTGAAACCTGTATAATGATGTTAACCACTGTCACCCCAATCAATTCCATTAGAAAATGGTAGTTCCTTACTGCTCTGCCCCCAGCAAATAACTGTACGGAGAGCATCCAGCCGATATCTATCAGCACTTTTCAAATAAAAATCAAAAGCGCCCCGTTTTCAAAGCTGACGCAGACGCCACGCTAGACTACCGCAATCAGTGTGATTGGCGTCGGCCTCGCTCTCAGTTGGTGGCCACACCCCACGCTATGTAATTCTGACTTCTTCTTGCTCAAGCACTGAGCAGACCCTTGCTTCTCAAACCCTTTCAGGCGTAGCTATCTCCCCGGCTCACAAGAGAGACAGCTGCCTGCTTCTTGCGATGATCTTTCAGCATTTTTATTCAGCCACACTTTTCGGTGTTTTTGTCAGACCCTCTTTGCAGACTCTAACCCTCCCGCAGATAACGGGAGGAATAAATTGCCAGGAATGAAAACGGGGAAGCCGCCGCTCCTGTGCAGTGGCAGCAAATCCAACTGCAGCCCGACGAGATGCACCTCTCCCTTTTCTCAACTTCTCTTTGCAAATCTACCCACTTCCCCACTCAGCTCCATAACCTGTGGACACATTGTCTGTCGTCGTGAGCGGGCTTAGGTAGGGGCTCCTGGAACACTTACCATCAGATATACATCTGAGATGGAACCAGCGTTAACCTCTGCTGAGAGGCTGTTCAAACGTAGGTAAAAACATTCTTGGAACAATTCTGCTCAAGCAAAGGGCACACAAGTAGTTTTGGGGAACAGCTCTGAGAATGCCATAATCGAAGGCAGTCTGCGATCTTGAGGCACGTTTGGGGACTTGATAAGGCAGAGAAGTTTCTGGAAACTTCGATATGAAGTGTTACTGTGTGCAGCTCAGGAGAAAGAGGTCCTTGTTGAGAATGTCTGACCGGAACGCAGAACATGGGCACAGCCTGACTGACATGGACCGTGTCACCCAGCAATGAGACCGAGCCTCGTCGTAAGCCTTGTTGTTGTTGTTTTTAAATTCTGTTAAAACCGCATCTCTTGAGTACGCCTGTCCTCTTCACTGCTCGCTTTCTGTCTCTTCAAAGAGCGTCGAGGTGAGCGGGGACAGAAGCGACGGACCCCAGCTAGCTTATAACTGCGTTTTGAAGGGTGGCCATGGCAAGACACAAACTCTACAAGTGGGTAGCCAGGAACTCCCCAACGAGCTGCAAATGTTTGCAAAATCAGGCTGATCGGAAGCCTGAAGGAGCCCTCCCTTACACCTACAACCAGAAGGAGCCCTCCCTTACACCTACAACCAGAACCGAGGGCCTACGAGGGTGGTGAGGACGGGACAGCCAGGAGGAGGAAAGAAGAGACGATGGTGTCATGGAAACCAGGAGAGGGGAGGACCTCGGGGAGAGAGCTGAGTGCTTCGGGAGGGGAGGGAGGGGAGGCGTTTCCTGGATCTGTGAGCTGCGGTCAAGGTGACCCCGGCTAGAGCAAGACTGTTGGAGTGGGGAAGCAGAACCCGGCGTGGCTGTGGGCTGGGGGACAAATGGGAGGGTCGAGTGGGGACAGCCGGCACACAGTTACTATTATTAATTTCATTTTAATCGTGGTAAATACATTTGACGCAAACTTGACCATCCTGACCGTTTGGATGTGCACCGTTCAGTGACACTAAGTACATCCACCCTGTCGTGTGACCATCGCCACCGTCCATCCACAGACTCAAATCTGTCCCAGTGAAACCATCGTGTGCCCATTCCTTGCTCCAGCCAGCCCCGGGCGGGCAGCCATCTCTCTACTCCTGTCTCTCGGAACGGGAGTGGAGTCGTACAGCGTCCGGCCCTTTGCGATCGGTCGATTTCACTTAGCGTACTGCCCGGGGCGTTCGTCACCTCGCCTCGTAGCACGGATCAGCAGGCGTCAGAACGACCCCGCTTGCCTGCCCGCTCTTGTTGGTGGACACGGGGCTGCTGCCGCCGCTCGGCCAGTACGAC
Organism: Saccopteryx leptura; assembly: GCF_036850995.1. Taxonomy (NCBI): domain Eukaryota; kingdom Metazoa; phylum Chordata; class Mammalia; order Chiroptera; family Emballonuridae; genus Saccopteryx; species Saccopteryx leptura. Next base: position 361,244,664 of record NC_089504.1, on the reverse strand, counting down.
CCCTGCTGCTGTGGACGAGCGTGTGCAGGGCTGGCGCACGCGCGGAGCGGCCGGATGAGAGCAGGAGGGAGGGTGCCGTCCCGGAGACGGTGCGTTCTGGTTCCGTGCTGCTCTTCTCCCGCCCGGAGACGCTAGAGCAGGGGTCCCCAAACTTTTTACACAGGGGGCCAGTTCACTGTCCCTCAGACCGTTGGAGGGCTGGACTATAAAAAAAAACTATGAACAAATCCCTATGCACACTGCACATACCTTATTTTAAAGTAAAAAAAAACAAAACAAATACAATATTTAAAATAAAGAACAAGTAAATTTAAATCAACAAACTGACCAGTATTTCAATGGGAACTATGCTCCTCTCACTGACCACCAATGAAAGAGGTGCCCCTTCCGGAAGTGCGGCGGGGGCCGGATAAATGGCCTCAGGGGGCCGCATGCGGCCCGCGGGCCGTAGTTTGGGGACCCCTGCACTAGAGAATGCCGTGATGCCTGTGGTAGTGACTCTGCGGACAGCGAGAGGGACCAGCGACGGAGGGAGAGGGACAGAGGTCAGACTCCATGCAGCACGCGGGGAAGGAAGCTCGCGCAGGGCACCCGCTTCCCCCGTGAACGGCAAGGGCGGAGACCTGGCCTCACGTGGAGGCGCTGTAACAGCCGTGGCCGTGGGGGCATCAGGAAGGTTCCTCCAAGTGGCTCTGAGTCCCCATCAAGCATGAAGCAAGTCCATCAGATGGAAGTCGAAGGGGGGGGGAGGAGGTCGAGAGGAAAGGGAAGGCGTGGGATGCCGTCCTAAAGGCACAGTCTCCATCCTGCCTGCGCAGTAGGACCGCCTGCAGGACTTGCCCCGCGTCCTCACGCCTGCCCCCTCTCCCGCACGCTGATCGGGCTTTCAATGGTCTTGGGCGCGTCCTGGGCAGCTATCCCTTGAACTCGAGTTTAGTGAAAAACTGTACATTTTAAACTATAGCTTAAAGTGAGTATACCTTACTTTATAACTAGCGATAGTTTAAACTTCCTAGACGGCTCTAATGGGCCGCCCGGGCTGAGAACCGTTGCAGAGAGGGAAAGCCAGCTTGCCAGAGAGAAAGCCTAGGTTTCCTGGGAGTGGCCGACGCCCATTTGAAAACCGTGGTCATCGACTTCAAGTGCAGTGAGCCCGTGCAGGTGATACGGGTGGATGTGTGTGGATGTGTTTCTTTCCTCAACATGTCCAAGTTTAGCAAATCTCTGTCATTAGCCTTTTTCTCTTTAAACTTACTGTAAGGCCGGTGGCCAAGGCCAGGTGGGTCCACACAGGATTCAGGCAGACAGTAGAGGAACTGCGGAGCCAGAAAACATGGGGCTGTTCCCATTTAATAGAGTCTCAAAACAGCGGTGGACAAGCACACAGGCAGGGAAAACCACTTCTCAGGCAAACGAACAGCAAAAATGGCCCCTCCCAGTGGCGGGCAGGACATCCGCCATCCGCCATCCGCCCCGAGCGCACGTACCCATAGCCTTACCTAGACTACGCCCAGGTAGCGCCGCCCTGTGCTCATGCTCACGCACTAGTCAGGCAAAGTGCTTGCAGCTGGGAAACCAGCGAGCAAGCCCAACACAGCTGTTCTCCTCACACTGACTCCTTTAAGAGTCCATCCATTTTCTGTCATTGACTTCCATCAGTAATAGTCACAGCTAATGTCAAGCATGTGCCAAGCACTGTTCTAAGTATCTGCCATTTATCCATTCCTTTAGTCCTTACAGTCACCACTGTCTCTATTTTCACAAAGAAACAAATGCACAGAAATGAAGCCAGGCAGCTGTCAGTACCCACATGGTTCATGTGCAGGGACCGTGGGAGCTGAGACCGGGCACACCAGACCCGGAGTCTGCGCTCTTGCCTGTGGCTCCCACCACCACTTGTGCACACAATCCAAAATATATTCCTCCAACCCTGTCCTTCCTACCGCATGGAAACAGGGACGATGCAATCGACGAGAATGCCATCGTCAGGGACACGTTACCGGGTTGGAAGAAATTCTTTGATAAACCCTCTTGCAAGGAGGAGACCCCACCGGCACAAGGGCGTGGCTGTCCAATGAGGGACGTGGACCCGGTTGTTGGGAGCAGGGTTGGGCGGTAAGCTGTGAGGTAGCTGGGAGTGCCAACCCGAGCACAGAGAAGACATTCTCAACATACTAGAGAAAAGGGGTGCAAAGGAGAGCCCGGAGGGATGGGGCGAGCTGGGGAACGTGGGCAAACACGTGTGTCCGAGGCAGACTTTGAAACCGACCTGGCACGTTTCCCACGGAACCGTCTGAGGACCTGACATCGGCCACCACTACTGTCGTTGGTGTTAGCGGATTATTTTGGGGGAAAAGGTAACCAGAGGCTGGGGTTTGTAGCAGGACTGAATGGGTAGAAAGTGAACTAAAGACTGGGCAGCCGTGTCTGGGTTGTATCGCCGTGGCCCCGGACCCACTTCCATGGTCTCCTCCGTGCCTAGACCACTGAGCTCACCGAGCACGGAATGACCTCCCTAACCCCCAAGCCACTTTCTCTTTCTGATTCTAGACCTCTGACAGTGGTACCAACTCCCCAGCCTGGAAGACGAGCAGTCTCAGCCCTTGAGCGCGATGCCCGCACCGGAGGGTGTTGAATTTGGGCTTGGCTTGGCTGTGGAAACAGTGTAGAAGAATGTCTATCAACATGTCTGTTGTTTGGAATGAGCATCAAGCCAAGGCCCTTTTAAACACCCCTGAATTTCTCATCTGGGACTCGTCTCAGGGACCCTTCTGCTAACCCACTTCTCTGACGAGTCTGGGGAGGTTCCAGTCACCACCGTTTTTGGTGGATTCAGCCGTGGCGGGGGGGGGGGGGGGGGGGGGGGGGGGGGGGGGGAGGCTGGGGCTGCCTCTCACCTGCTCCCTTGAACAGAATTTCAATCAGGAATTTTGCAAGATGGTTGTTAAACAGTGTGTCGTTTGAAGTCAGCCACAGTGGGACTATTTGTAGCAGAGAAGTCGGCGAGAGCATAAATCCGAGTTCCCTGTCGGAGCTGCCCCGGCCCCGCCCCCGCCCTCCCATTTACCAGCACACCACTGACTTAGCGACTGGCGGTGACAAGACACTGCTGCCTTCATTTGCAACCTGATCCTTATCTCACCCCCGAGAATGAGCGCACTGAGGCTGAAGGAGGTTAGATGAGTTGTCAAGGGTCGCTTGGCCGCTGAGTGGCAGAGCTGGAATTGGACTCCGGTGTCTTAAACCGGAGGCCTGAAGAGGGTGCGGAACGAGGCCCTGAGGTGTTGTTACCAGCAGTGACCGTGACGTCTGCTGCCAAGGCCCGGCCTGGCTGTCCCCGCAGACGGCTCCTGCGTTCCCTGTCAGCGCGCCTTCCCGCCACTCGGAGGTTTCGCCTCCGAGGTGCGGTGACGGGAAATGAGTGGTGTGCAGACTATGAAACGGTCCCTAACTACCCACGCGCAACCTCGGAGGGAATGGTGGAGACTTCGGGGCGTTTTCACGCTCAGACTGGGATGATGTCATAACATGAAAACCTGTATCTGAAGAGATCCCCTGGCGCTGCCTGGAGTACTCTCGGCTCTCAGGTGGACCTTTGTTTTGGATGAGAGAGAGAGAGAGAGAGAGACTTTGAAAGCTGAAACAGAGAGCTCTGGGCAAGGGAAGTTTCAAAGCATATAGGCCCGGCAGAATCACTGTCACCAAGAACTTGAAGAAAACATGGTCTTCCTTGTGCCTCATGGGCTCCTCCTGAAACGAGATGCAGGGGGCGCCACTTATGTGCGGTCCGGGAGGGCCGTTCTGTTGAGCAGGTGCGTCTAACCCCGCCCGCTGGGGCGACTTCCCTGCTCAGATTCCAAACCACCGTTCTAGGGAAGGGGCCGGGGGCAGTCTCCAGCCCACGCGGAAGGACAAGGGTACGCAAGGCCATTTCCCTCGCCCCGAGTAGAATCCGCACTCCGCCCCCGGTGCTCCGGGGCTCTCCGTGGGGCCAGGTGGCAGCCAGCGTCCCGCTGAGCCCGCACCCCTGCCCAGCTTTCCTCCCCTGCCCATCCTTCTTCCTTCGTTGCTCTTCTCCCCTCCCCCGCCCCCGCCCCGAAAAATAAAACAACTCCCTCAGAGAACTCTTGCCCCAGAATCCCATCTCCCGCTCAGCATCTAAGAAACCCAACCTGAGATGGAGAAGTCTTCTATGCTGACTCTCCAAGAAACAGATGAAGTCCTAGTGGTTACTGGTTGCCTGGTAACGCCATGCCCCTCCCCCGTGCCACCTCTATGGGTGCCTTTAGGGGCATTCGGAGTCTTCCCGGTGAGATGCCCCGCTCCCTGGCAGTGACCTCATCCCCTCCAGAGAGGCCCCGTGGCTCCTTTGTCGCTCTCTGCCTTAGTGTAAGACCGGGTCCCTGGCCTCGGCAACACCCGCTCCCAACCACAGGGCGAGCCAAGGAGGGGGTGCACGCTGTTCACTGGGGAGATGGCCGTGGGGCTGAGCGAAGGAAGGAGAAAGGCCTCCTGTATGAAGGTGTGTGGCTGAGGCTGCGGTTGCGGAGTAGGACACGCGCTCTGTGCCGGGGTCTCCTGAGAAACGTGCGGAGGGCTCCCGCACTCCCCCACCTCAGGAAAGAGCGGCGAGAGCATGCAGGCGCTGGCTAAGAGTTGACCCCAGGTGGTACCCTGGTGTTTCTGGGCTTGGGCCGCATCAGGCGAGGCCTTTGAGTATAAAGCTCAAGACACACAGAAAGTGGGATATGGCCCTGGTGAGTGGGCCTGGGGTGCACAGATCTGTCCCCTGCCCTGGTGAGGGAGCCCAGAGGCGCATGATCTGTCCCCAGTCCTGGCGAAGGATCCCAGGGGTGCATGATCTGTCCCCAGTCCTGGCGAGGGATCCCAGGGGTGCATGATCTGTCCCCAGTCCTGGCGAGGGATCCCAGGGGTGCATGATCTGTCCCCAGTCCTGGCGAGGGATCCCAGGGGTGCATGATCTGTCCCCAGTCCTGGCGAGGGATCCCAGGGGTGCATGATCTGTCCCCAGTCCTGGCGAGGGGTCCCAGGGGTGCATGATCTGTCCCCAGTCCTGGCGAGGGGTCCCAGGGGTGCATGATATGTCCTCTGCCCTGGCGAGGGGTCCCAGGGGTGCATGATCTGTCCCCAGTCATGGTGAGGGGTCCCAGGGGTGCATGATCTGTCCCCAGTCCTGGCAAGGGGTCCCAGGGGTGCATGATCTGTCCTCTGCCCTGGCGAGGGGTCCCAGGGGTGCATGATCTGTCCCCTGCTCTGGTGAGGGAGCCTGGGGGAATGGGGGTGCATGGATCTGTCCCCTGCAGTGGACGCAGAAAGCAGAGATGGGTGAGGTAGCAGGGAGGTCTGCCATAGTCACCCCCCTATCACTTCAAAGTGTCTTAAAATCAACTCCACAAAGGCGGACATTATCAGAACCCGCTACTAATTTTCCTTAAGAAAAAAACAAAAAAAGACATGAAGGCCTACCATCAGGCCTCACTTTGTTATCACAGGTACCACCAGCAGCCCAAACTCTGTGCTCGGTGCCTGAATCATAATAGTTCTCAATATGCATGTGTTGAACACCCAGGGAGAAAAAAAACAACAAAACAAAACAAAAACGAAACTTTAAATTAGGATGTTAAGCCATGGGTCAAGTCACTTAAAAAGACACAGGAGGCCCTGGCTGGTTGGCTCAGGGGTAGAGGGCTGGTGGGGCATGTAGATGTCTTGGGTTTAAGTGACCGTCTGCTTCTCCCCCTTCCCCCTCCCCCTTCTCTCTCTTGATCACTATCTCTCTCTTCCTCTCCCACAGCCATGGCTCCATTGCTGCAAGTTGGCCCCAGGTGCTGAGGATGGCTTTATGGCTTCACCTCAGGCACTAAAATAGCTTGGTTGCCAAGCAACGGAGCAATGGCCCCAGATGGGCAGAGCATCGCCCCCTAGTGGGCTTGTGTGGTGGATCCCCATTGGGGTGCATGTGGGAGTCTGTCTCTCCGCCTCCCTGCTTCTCACTTAAGAAAAATATATAAATGACACAGGACTGACCCCACAGCAAGCTGTGCCTGGAGCCGCGATCACGGCTGAGGCAGAACAAGGCGGACCGTGAGCAGGGAGGCTGCCAGCCAGCCACAAAGCACAGCCCACCCTGCCTGTGCCCACCCGGGCGCTGCCCGGGGGAGAGTGTGGGAAACAGGTACACACATCAGAGCCCCGACCAGACCTTTAAATCCTAGAACCTCCTCCCCCTCCCCGCCCCTGTCTTCTTCCGCTCACAAAGCCCCCGTCTGAGACATTAAGCTCCTCCTGTAGCTTGCCTGGGGGATAAATTGTACCCACGAGTCAGTCCGGCACTCGTCTGGTCTGCCCGGCAGCTCCATTTCTCATCTCACATCAAGGAGCTGGCGCTCTGGTGGGTGCGCTGATACTCGGCTCCCTGCCGGTTTAGTCACTGTGAGTCAGCCTGCTCTGGAGCCCCGATGAGGTCAGGCCCCGGCCCGTGCAAGACGGACTCCCGGCTCTATGAGGCAGTGAATTCAACCACGTGGAGCCCGCAACCGAAGGGCCCTGCGGTCAGCTAGCTGGCCGCCTCCCAGGGGCCTCTCCTGCAAAGGTCTAGAGTCTAGACCGTTTGATGAAGAGGCAGGCGGAGAGCAGGCGAAGGGAGACAACAACAATAAGGTCTCAGGCACACCCTCCCGGGGAGAGTGTGAGAGAACTTACCTAAGTTAGCTTACAGAAGCCACTGCCCGAAGGCCCGGGACAGGCTGAAAACGAGGAGAAACGAGAAGCAATCGCTTACTTTTATAAACTGATCAAAGTCATATCTCTTTACATGAAAAAGGAATTCACAGGAGAAATACTAGCAAAGTGCTTGGGACCTAGAAGGCGATGATAAATCTTGGTCAAATGAATGGAATATAATTCACCAATGAACAACAGGATACCCGACCTCAGGGATCAAAGCAGTGCTTATTGAAACAACCAGGAAATGCATTTCCTTCTCGTAGATTAAAAAAGGTTAAAAAAAAGTACATTGCATAAATAAAATAGCACATGCTTCTTGGGAGATGGAGATGAAATAACTACTCATATGATTACTACACAATTTCTGGAAACACATCCAGTAATATGCTTCAAATGTCTTCAATAGAATATTTCCTCCAGCCTGTTCATTAATAGGGATGGATAGTAAAAAAAGAAAAATTATTGAACAAGTTTGTTACAAAATGGTGAATAACAGCAAAAACAACCTCAGGTTGGGAACAACCTCCGTGTCCAACAACAGCCGATGAGTGAAATAAAATACAAAACTCCAAGCAATGGACTACCCCTCTGCTTTTACAACGTATAATGTAAATAACTAACACATTTATACATGTTACGTGAAACAAAAAACAGCAGGTTGGAAACAATATAATAGAATATAATTTTAAAAATCACATGAATTACTTACATGTAGAGTTCAGTAATCTAGAAGTATAAATAATCAAAGGTTATCTTTGTTTTTATTTGCTTTTTTTGACTAATTTATATGTTCTAATTCATCTACAATTTACTTGTATTGTTATAATAATAAAAAGTTACGCCTGACCATGTGGTGGTGCAGTGGATAGAGCATCAGACTGGGATGCGGAGGACCCAGGTTCAAAACCCTGAGGTCACCAGCTAGAGCGTGGGCTCATCTGGTTTGAGCAAGGCTCACCAGCTTGAGCCCAAGGTCGCTGGCTTGAGCGTGGGATCATAGACATGACCTCATGGTCACTGGTTTGAGCCCAAAGGTTGCTGGCTTGAACAAGAGGTCACTCACTCTGCTGTAGACCCCCCAGTCAAGGCACACATATGAGAAAGCAATCAATGAACAACTAAGGTGCCACAATGAAGAATTGATGCTTCTCATCTCTCTCCCTTCCTGTCTGTCTGTCCCTATCTGTCTTTCTCTTTGTCTCTCTCTGTCTCTTGTCACACATACACACACACACACACACACACACACACACACACAAAAGTTACTGCTGCTTAAAAATAATTAAAATGACAACTTTTGCCAATTTCCAAGCGGGCCTGATTTGACTTATGAGGTGTAAACATAGGGTTGCAAATTCATACATGTAAGGTGAATGAAGAACAGATTTCAGTACAAGAAGAGGAAGAATGGGTGCACTGGGCGGGGTGGGGGTGGGGCAGTGAGCTGATTACCGTAACTGGGTGTCGCTGTGTGTTCTGGTTGTTAAGGCGGAAAAGAACCGATGGATGAGACTACTGTTATTTGTCTGAAAGGGAAGACACACACTCCTCTCAGGGGCACACCCGTCCAGGCACGGAGATGAGACAGGACACGTTTATTATGTGTTGAGGCCAGTAGAGAACGCATTTATTCTTTTATGTTATAAGACTCGAGATCTTATTCAAAGAGGTAATTTTGGAACAGAACTCTCTTTCAAAACAGAGGGAAAAATATGAAATTTTGTATTTTGAACTCACTGAGTGCTCAGTTTGGGACAGGAATCACCTCAGGGATTCAACTCATTTGCAGATGAAGAAACTGAGGGCATAGTAGCGACGTCATTGGCTCACCGAGTGGGGGAACTGGGACTGGAACCCACGTCTCCTGGTTCCCGGCCTCGCGCTCTTTGCACCACACCTGAGAGGCTCCGTCCTCGAGGCCTCTTCGCAGCCAGGCCTGGACTGGCCGGGACCAGCCAGTGACCGCTGTGTTTGTGTCTAACCCACGCTCCAGATCAGGGTCAGCCAGTGACCGCTGTGTTTGTGTCTAACCCACGCTCCAGATCAGGGTCAGCCAGTGACCGCTGTGTTTGTGTCTAACCCACGCTCCAGATCAGGGTCAGCCAGTGACCGCTGTGTTTGTGTCTAACCCACGCTCCAGATCAGGGTCAGCCAGTGACCGCTGTGTTTGTGTCTAACCCACGCTCCAGATCAGGGTCAGCCAGTGACCGCTGTGTTTGTGTCTAACCCACGCTCCAGATCAGGGTGTCAGGTCTCTCTGGCCTCTCATCCCTCCCCTGCACGCAGAGGCCCTCGGGGTAGGCTAATTGACTGGCAGTCAATGAGGGGACTGAGCACAAGATGAGGCTGTTATGTGATAATTTTGCTTTTTATTACCTAATTTTATATCTCGTTGAAAATGTTTGTAACATTAATAAGCGTTGATGCCAGCCAGCACGCCAGTCGTAACTGAAACGTGACTGGGTGCTGGCAAAGCAGCAGGCGCAGGTCTGAGCACTGTCCCTGTATCGTCTCATTGCACAGGGACAACCGTCTGCGGTGGAGGCGCTCCCTAGCTCCCATTTAACAGATGAGCACACTGAGGCACAGAGCAGGAAATCAGCCCGTCCGAGGCGACACGTCCACAAGACGACAGGACGGGAGCTCGAACCCAGGAAGTCTGTTCTAGAGTCCAATCCCTGCCTGACCGGTGGGGGCACAGTGGACGGAGCGTCGACCTGGGACGCTGAAGTCCCAGGTTCGAAAGCCTGAAGTCACTGGCTTGAGCACGGGCTCATCCAGTTTGAGCACAGACTCCCTGGCTTGAGCGTGGGATTATCCCAAAGTGGCTGGCTTGAAGCCCAAACATGATCCCAATGTGGCTGGCTTGAAGCCCAAGGTCGCTGGCTTGAAGCCCAAGGTCGCTGGCTTGAAGCCCAAGGTCGCTGGCTTGAGCTAGGGGTCACTGGCTCAGCTTGAGCCCCTCAGGCAAGACACATGAGAAAGCAGTCAACAAACAACTAAAAGTGATGCAACTGCAAGTTGATGCTTCTTGTCTCTCTCCCTTCCTCTCTGTCTCTCAAAAAGAAAAAGATAAAAAAATAATAAAATAAAGTCTAATCCTTAGTAACTATGCTGACTCTCCAGCAACCACAAGACTGATGATGCCTGTACCACACTGCCCATGAGAGGGCACCGTCTGATGATGCCTACCACACTGCCCGTGAGAGGGCACTGTCCGATGATGCCTACCATACTGCCCGTGAGAGGGCACCGTCCGATGATGCCTACCATACTGCCCGTGAGAGGGACTGCCCGTGAGAGGGCACTGTCCGATGATGCCTACCACACTGCCCGTGAGAGGGACTGCCCGTGAGAGGGCACCGTCCGATGATGCCTACCATACTGCCCGTGAGAGGGACTGCCCGTGAGAGGGCACCGTCCGATGATGCCTACCGCACTGCCCGTGAGAGGGCACTGTCTGATGATGCCTACCACACTGCCCGTGAGAGGGCGCTGTCTGATGATGCCTACCACTCTGCCCGTGAGAGGGCGCTGTCTGATGATGCCTACCACACTGCCCGTGAGAGGGCGCTGTCTGATGATGCCTACCACACTGCCCGTGAGAGGGCACTGTCTGCCTTTGATTTGTTGACTGAGGTAACATATTTAACCCAAGTCAGGACAGCTGGCAATGGTGAAACTAGGGTCGAAATCCATGTCCTTTCATTTCTGTGCTGTTTCTTCTATGACCTATCCAGGAAAAGATAGCCCATAACAGGACACACCCTGAACCTCTGCATAGGAACCAGGCGGAGCGAGGACTTCACTGAACCCTTGGGCGGGTCCTGAGCTGCGCGGCTTGGGCACTCCCTGACAGTCACACTCCCTGACAGTCATGGGGTATGGGAAGGCTTCCCTCACCGCGCCAACCCCGTCACTGCGCGCGGTCAGGTGGCTGGCGGGCCGTTTCTGCATTTTGAGCCTTGGGAACATTCCTGTTCAACCCAGGAAGACCTTCATTGGAAGCAAGAATAGAGGCTCTTCTCCCCCTACCCAGAACTCACTGACCACTCGGACACTCAATTTAGTGGGTGGACACAGGTGAGAACACAGACCCTTTGGAAGGGGTAGGCATCAGGGAAGGCTTCCTGGAGAAGGTGGTGTCTAATCTGTAATATCCAGAAAGAATCAGAGGAGTGACCTTTAGCACAGGGAGCGGTGAGTGATGTAGCTGAGGGACCGGGCTCCCCAGGCACAACCCCAAGTCCCCGGTGTCCCCCGAGGGCTCAGCTGTGCACCAGGCTGTGGGAAAGCAGTGTGGCTGTCCTCTCCAGTGTCCCCAGTGTGCGCCTCTTGTTCCTCGCACATTCTCTTCCTCTCTTCTCCCATCTCCCTCCTCAGCTCTGCCACTTTCAAAGCTTCTCTCCCCCAAGCGGGACGCACCAGTGAGACCACACACCTTTCTCTGCCCCAGGGCAAGGCGCAGGCAGCCTCCCCTGGGGCACAGGACGTTAGAGTTGTGCATTCATCCCGCCTCCAGCCCTCTGCCACCTCCAGCCTTCTACCCTCAGCTCGCCCCGCTGCCTCTGGGGAAACCCTAGCCTCGTACTTGTCATTGTTACAGGCGACAGCATGCACGGTCTGGTCTCTCTAGCCGCGGCTCAGACGACCTAAACAGCAGGAAGTTCCCAGGCCAGGGGTCCTGAAGGTGAGAGCGAGGACGCCTTCACCTTAAAACAGCTCTCCACAGTTAGCAAATAGGCTTGTTCTGGTCCCCCCCTCCGCACACCGCAAGAGGGGGCCTCAGGCACGGCCGTGACCTCCGCTCCTGAGGCTGCATTTCCTGTCGGCCTCACACAGTTGGAGCGAGCCTCCCATGGGCCAACGGGTGTGAGCGTGCCTTGTAGACGAAAGCCCTGTGTGGGTCTGCAGAACTTTGCTGCTGGGGTGGACTCTTTCTGGATGTGTGCTTTCTGAGTGAATTCACTCCGATTGGGGTCCCCACTTTGGACTGCTAATGGCCTTGGGGGTAAATTCTGACGGGGGCTCTTCTAGCAGGGGCTGAGCAACTTCTGCTCATGCCCAGGGTCCATATAAACCTTCAGCTAGAGAATGAGGCTTTCCCGGCACGCGATTCGACCTGGGTTATCTGACGGTTGTGCAGGCACAGTGAATGCTTTATGCAGCCAAACCTTCCTGGGGGGATTTTCAGATGGTGTTATTCGTCCATTCAAGCATAAAATTTTGTCTCCAATGCTCATAATTCCTATAAATGAGAGCGACTGGTTTAGACTCTTAATACAATACTAGAGAAACGGGTGCTTTCTGGAAATTTAATAGGCTCCCCTGGAACGGGATTCCCTCCAGAGAAGCAAGGAGTCCGAGTGCAGGAGAGATTGCGGAAAGGCATGTGGGGAAGGCTGCATCTCTCTCTCTTCCTCCCACTTGGGGGGTGTCTGGGACAGGGGGGAGAAAGCAGGAGGGAGAACAGGAAGGACGGAGTGGGCATGTGCTACGTCCTGGAGAAGCTCGGGCAGGAAAGAGGACAGATGAGCTCAAGAGCGTCCACTTTTCATCCGGTCGCTCAGGCCATTTTGGACCCATCTTTGACTTTTTCCTTCCCACCAACTTTTCAAACAAAGCATGGCTTCGAAGTGTAAAACCCAGTCTATGTCAGGGAGCATCAGACTCCTCGTAAGGCTTCTCCTGTGCTCAGAATAACAGCCACTCTCTTGACCACGGCTTACAACATCCCACCTGCATGGCCTCTGTCTTCCCTTCTGACCTCACCTTCTGTCTTTCTCTGCCACGCACATCTCCAGCCAAACAACCCAGTTTTGTTTTCCTTCAAGCACAGCCAGCTCATTGTCACCTGAAAGCCTTTGTCTGGGGTGGTTCCCTCAGGGCTCTTCCTCCCCGCCATCTACATCTAAAGGCACGTTTCCCTCCTTGGGAAGGTTTCTCTGCCCCCCTCATTAAAGAGTGTGCCGTGTCATTCGTGTGTATTCTGTTGCCCTATGACCCTTTTCACAACGTGCATTTGACTTGTGCATGCTCATATTGCTAGTACGTACAAGAGTGCCTCGATATATAATCATAACTCAGCGAACAGTTGCTGGATGAGTAAAGAAGGGAGCCCTAAGGGTGCACAGCCAAGGAGGGAAGCAGAGAGGGAGCTGGCCCTTCGGACGGACGCCGTTGGCTCTCTCCTATGCAGCACCCCCTGTGGCCACGATCTGGGGGGACATGACGGAGCAGCATGGTGGGGTAGGCAAAGGGATGCTGACAGAGGCTGGCTCAGCCCCCGGTGAGCCCGAGGACATGGTCACAGGTGCCTGGGCCTTAGAGATCTTCAGGTCCGAATTCTTTATCTCTTAGAATACATAGGATATGCGTCTCAGGGACGTCAGGTACTTGCCCAAACCTGCACAGCTAGCCTATTTCAGAGCAAGCTTGAGAATCAAACCTTGGATTCCAGGCCACTATTTTCTCGCTGTACCTCACTGCCTCCAAAGCCCTGGGGTAGAGAGGAACAAAGCTGCTTTGACAGAGGCTTAGAGAAGTTTCCCCGGGTGTCTGAAAGGAGTTGTCCAAATGGTGGAAGTTTAGGCAACCGGCTAGAGCAGGGGTCCCTAAACTATGGCCCGCGGGCCACATGCAGCCCCCTGAGGCCATTTATCCGGCCCCCTCCGCACTTCTGGAAGGGGCACCTCTTTCATAGGTGGTCAGTGAGAGGAGCATAGTTCTCATTGAAATACTGGTCAGTTTGTTGATTTAAATTTACTTGTTCTTTATTTTAAATATTGTATTTGTTCCCATTTTGTTTTGTTTTTTTTTTTTTTACTTTAAAATAAGATATGTGCAGTGTGCATAAGGATTTATTCATAGTTTTTTTTATAGTCTGGCCCTCCAACAGTCTGAGGGACAGTGAACTGGCCCCTGTGTAAAAAGTTTGGGGACCCCTGGGCTAGAGGTTAGCATTGGGATCCGTGGGTCAACTTGTTCCCTTTGGCCTCACGTCTCCACACATGGGAGGTGACGCGTAGAAATACGTGGGAGTCCCAGCAAAGTGGAATTTGAACATGTATATTTCAAGAGGAAATGCAAAAAAGGAATAAAAACATTATGAGATTGGACATGGTACTAAAGATCAGAAATTAGATCTTTTTGGTTTAAAAGAAGGGATGTACTTTTAAGTTAGTGGCAAGACCGTCAAGTTGAAGTGGGGGAAGGGGTATTGGAAGGGCAGCAAGTGGAGTTGCAGGAGGCTCATCTGTTCCAAACGCTCTTTCAAAGAGCAAGTTTGGAGAGGCGGGCAGGCCTCTTCTGCACCGTAGGAGACAGTGCCCTGTCTCAGAGCGCGTGGCAAGAGGGAAGGGGAGGCCACATCTATGTATTTAAAGACAAGTGGGAACATAGGAGAACGGGTTACTTTTCCCAACAGGTGGGAAACCCCGGACGTCTCTTAATGCAAGAAGCAGTGCAAACCGAAACATACCCAGGTGTTTCAAGAAGGATGGAGAGAGGGGACTGGAGGCGGGGCAGAGAAGAAACCCCTGAGTATCAGGCAGAGGCGGTGCTCGATGGCCCTGTTCTGCACATCACCAAGGCCAGGGAAGTCCAGGTTTGCCCCGGGGGGCAAGTCTCATGTGTTACTTGCAAGGAAAAGACAGACATTCTGTTCTCCAGCCTGCCTGTCCACCTCACTTGGCTTCAATGACGACGATGACAGTGATGATGATGATGATAATAGAAAAACAATATTAACTGAGCGATTTATACTGCAGAGCGGGCTTTAAACACAAGATTTTATCAAATCTTCCCCAGATGCCGGTGGGACAGATATAATTATTTTCCCCATCTTAACAGACTGGGAAGCAGAGACTGGGAAAGGTGGTATCTCATCGGAGATGCACAGGTGGTGAGTGACACAGCTAAGACTTGAACCCTCACTTGAGACCATTAGGCTACATGGCCTCAACATGCCTGGGCTCCAAGAGAATCTTTTCCCCGGAAGGCAGGCAATACTGCCCCTCCTCTGCCATCCTTGAGTCAGCATGGGGCTCCTCTCCCATCATCCTCTCTCCCCAGTTGACTCCCAGGCGCTGTCCTAGGTGCTGAACTCTATTTCATAAAGTGAGGGAGGCATGGAGGAAGGGTCTGTCTCACTACTGATTCTGGTCTTAAGCTCTTTTATGAAAGCTCCTGGCAGGTCACTCTGAGACCTGAAGGTCTCAGGTCAGTATCCCGTTCCCACTTAAGTGCTCCACTGGACCCGAGAATGATCACAGGGGACAAGTTGGGTGCAACTGGTATACCTAATGACGCTAGCATGGTCAGCATATGGGTTAACTTTGCAAAACTCAATCCTATCTAAGTTCTCATGTAATGGATTATAATTAATTTTTTTAGGGATTAAGGAAAATAAAGAAAATGTTATATTCCAGAGGAGAAAAGAGACCGTGACCAAAGGGATTGTTCTAATGCTAAATCACTTGTGTGTGGTATCCAGGTCTTCCAACTCGAACTTCTACTATTTTATATTTCACCAAAGTGATAACATGCAGCAATATAGAAAGAACAGGAAAGAGAAATCAAGAAGAAGGGAAAAGACAAACAGAGAAAAGGGGAGAAGACATGCAGGCAGACCAGAAAATAAAAGGAGAAAAGGTGTAAGTTTTGGGGGTAAAAAGAATAGGATGCTATGATCACTTACTCGGGTGTCACTCCGAGAAAGGTTTTTCATCACTTTTATGCACATGAGTGTCTCCCTAGGACATACTCCCCTGCAGGTGCTTGTTTCCTACCTTTGGATGCAGTGGACATCTATACGAGGAGTGACCAGTTATCATACCAGAACTGCAGTCAAGATTCACACTCTTCCCGTTTCTCCCACCTCCCAAGACCCATACAGGCTCCCCACCCTCTCACTCTTCATCATACCATCTTCTTTGCCTGTGATATCTTTCAAGAAACTGACAAGGCAATGCTAGACACCTATCGGCCAAACAACTGTATAAAACCCCAAGTGCTTCTTGGGAATGTAGTTGTTGGGTTCACCTTCTTGATGAGTCTTCTGGCCCCTGCGAAGAGCCAGTTGTATCACATGTCTGAGACGATCAACTCCCTGTCAATCCTACTATCTCCAGCTGCCTAGAGAAAGTCTCCTTCCCACGAGGAATGTGAGGGAGCGTGTGCCTCTCCCCTTCTGTCAGCAGTGTGTTCTTTGTGGTGTCCCTGCTGAGTTCTACCCTGACGCTTCAGCTCACTAGAAGCTGGAAGACCCTTGGGTGGAGTTGCCCAGGGAGTCTCCTATTGCTTTTCTCATAGCATCCCCCCCATTTCTGTCTGGATTCATTGGGGAATTGGAGAGACAGCTTCCTCCTCCATGGCCTCAAACCTCCAGCCCAGGCTAGGGCTTCTGACTTTGCTCCTTAACATCGGAACTATGTCAAAACCTTGAGACAAGTCCGTCCTACCTTGATTAAGTTCCCTGGGCTTCAATGATCAGGGCAGAGAGGACCCACTAGGAAGAATGGAGAGTATCCCTCTTATCACGAGAGAGTATTTCTCCAGGTGAAAACTTGCAGAGAGGTTTATAAATTCTACCAAAGACGGGGGCCAGGGAGTGTCCGTGGACAGCAGGAGACCCAGTTGGCTGGCAGCTGCCTCATTTCTGCGCTGCACTCTGAAATCCCCTGCAGAACACCCTGGACTGGAGTGAGCGACCCACAGGGTGTGCGACCTCAGCCTCCCCTCTTCCCCCTTGCATGTGAGCACCTTCTTGTTTGCCTACATTCGGTAGGTACAGGGCCAAGAGGCTTATGCCTCCTTCCAAGGTCATTGAGAAGTCATTTTTTTCCCACCTCTGCCTTTCGGCAATCACTCACACATCCACTCCAGAGAAGCGAGCATCTCCCCTAGGTTCAAAAATCGCCAGAAGGCGTGTGTTCTTTTGGTTCTGTTTTTATTGTACTGCGAACATTGTTACAAGGTTAAATGCACACAGGGACAGACATCAGAAGGCTGCAGAGGGCATACACTTTAACACGCTTGTACAGAGAGAAGGAGTACAGAGACCGACAGAGCACAGGAGTACACACAGGATACAGGTAACAGGCACGGGAGTGCTGGCTACAACATCGGTACACATCGCTACACGGAACAGAGCACAGGGTACAGACAGCAGGCGTCAGCGATAAACATCGTCCATTACAATCCGGGCATTTGTCTTAACTTTTGACAACATACAAAGCCTTAGGACATCTCCAAAGGGGCGAAAGGTCCAGGGAACTTCAAAGAGCTTTCTGGAATCGTCCCCAGAGGCCGAGCTCTGAGGGAGGGAAGGGATGAGAAGGCAGACCCCAGAGGTAACAAGTGGGAGGACGCACTGTCAGCCTGAGAAGCAGGAACCACGTGGGGAAGTCAGTGTGTGTGTGGGTGTGTGGGGGGGGGGGCACTGGGGCCACATTCTTTAAGAATCTCAGTGACATCCAGAGGATCCAGGGCCCTTCTCCATCTAGAACCTTAGCTCCAGTCCTGCCGGAAAAATCCAGGGATCGATCATGACCAGACAGGAGCCTGCTTTTGCTTTGTGCAAGCTACATCTGGTGACTAAGTCCCCAGCGCCGGATACCAGGCCCAGGGTGTGACCCCTACGTGGTGAGAACGGCCGTCAGAGCCTCCGAGCTGTCAGCCTCGCGGTCTAGCCCTGGCTCTGCCATCAACTAGCTGAGCGATCTTGAACAAGTCACTTAACCTCTCTGGGCCCCCGTTTCTTCATCTGTAATATGAGGGTGCTGGCTAGATGACCAGAGGCCCCTCCCAGCTCTTACAAAGGGAAGTTCAGGTGCGTTTTAATAGCACCTTTTTCTGAAGGAGAAATAAAACAAAAATAAATGGTTGAACAAAGGTGATTCAACTTCCCAACCGCCCGTTGACCCAGACCCCCACCATCACCCCCAAAACAGATCCCGAAACCCAGCAATGAGACAGCTTGAGACCTGGCTCAGCCCTCAGGCCCAGCCCAGGAAGCTGCTCTCTGTTCAGGGCCAACTTCTCAGGACGAGATGCAAACCAGCACATGCTCCTCGAAGGCAGAGCTGACATCCTACTTGCTCTGTAAACCCCAACATCCCAACGCAGTGCCCGGCACGGGGAGGATCCTTTTAGACTCAGCCATGGCAACTCTGAACGTCAGAGTGGTTGGACTGAACTTCTGCAGGGTTCGAGTACCAAACATCTCAGCCTCTCCCTTTGCTCCTAAGGCTCAAGTAGAACTAATACCAAGGTGGAAATAGTGAAAAACAAAAACAAAGTGCTGTATATATATTTTTAAGTGAGAAGAGGGGAGACGGAGAGGCAGACTCCCACATTTACCCAAACCGGGATCCATCTGACAAGCCCCGTAATGGTGATGCTCTGCCCATCTCGGGCTGTTGCTCGGCAACCAAGTTATTCTTAGCCTACTGAGGCATCCCCAGCACCTGGGGCCAACTCACTCAAACCAATCAAGCCATGGCTGCAGGAGGAGAGGAGAGGAGGAGAGGGGGAGGGGTGGAGAAGTATATAGATGACTGCTTCTCCTGTGTGCCCCAAACGGGTATCAAATCTGGGAAGTGCATATGCTGGGCCGACACTCTACCACTGAGCCAATTGGCCAGGGCCAGAAAAATAAAGTGGTTTCTTATTGGCCAGGGAACACAACTATTCCTCTCCCGTCACTGTCTGTCTTTCCCTCCCTTTTCCTTTCCTTTTCCACCAGAAGGCTGCAGAGGGCATACACTTTAACATACACGTACAGAGAGAGGGGTACAGAGACTGACAGAGCACACCAGTACACACAGGATACAGGTAACAGGCACGGGAGTGCTGGCCACATGGTACATGTTGGTACATGGAACAGAGCACAGGGTGCAGACAGCAGACAACAGTTCTCCTCTGCCCCCATCTGCAAGCACCGCTGGGGCTCTGAAAGGGATGTAATGGGCACCTTCTCCTGCCACTCTCTCTAAGTGGCAGCTGTCACCTCCTCTGTCTTCTCCACGGCTCAGCGCCCAAGAAGCACCCCCTTGTGCCCGCCTGAACTCTCTTTGCTCCCCGTTTTGCCGCTTCTCTGGCTTTTAGCACACACATGCCGCCTGCAAAGCCAGCTCCCGTTCCCAGAAACGGGGTGAAATCGCCTCGTGCTGTTCACGTCTAGTACCAGACAAGCCTCGTGGATTCCTGCCATCGGGCCCAAGCTCTTTAATTATCTTCGCCATGTGGAAATCGCACCTGTTCGCGGGTTCCACAGCAGCACCTCCGTCCACATCCTTTTCTCTCCCTGGAGGTCGTTAGAGTCAGTAACTAAGGACCTGGTTTCTGGGGTCAAACAGACATGAGTTGAAGACCCGGCTCACCCCTTACAGGCTGTGTACCGTGGCCAGTTACTCAACTTTGCTTGGTTCATCTGTAAAACGGGGTTAATGAGAACACCCACAGGACAGGACTTGTTGTAAACTGACGGAGGTCATTCGTGCAAAGTGCTTACCACAATGCCTAGCACACGGTACACATCAAAAATTAAAAAAAAAAAAACAGGCTCTTTTGCCTTGCCTCCCAGGATCCCTGTAGACTCAAGCATAACCCATTGTACAGCTGTATTTACACAGAAAACTTTCTGAGATAGTGGAAATTCCAACATGGTGGCCACCAGCCACCTGTAGCTACTGAATACTTTAAACGTGCTGGCACAACTCAGGAAACAAAGGTTTGTTTCTATTTCATTTGAATTACTTTAAACTTAAATTGTTACATATGCTTAGTGGATACCATATTGGACACATCCAATGGATATATGGAGATGTATACGTGTGTACACACACACACACACACACACACACACACACCCGGCTAGGTCAGTAGATCACCTATGTAAATATCTGTGCTGTGCCCAGAGGAAGCGCTGGTCTTTTGAACAACCAGGGAAAGTGTGGTACAGAAGGTGTCCCGGGCTGGGCATCTCCACCTGACACTACCATGGAGCGCTGGGCAGGTCAATTCACCAAGTCACCTCTGTGCCTCAGTTTACTCACCCATGAAGCTGGGTAGTTGACCTGTGTTCCAAGACCTCTTCCCCGCAGGGCTGCCATGTATAAGCACATTGGTTGTGCATGCACTCTTGCAGACAAGCGACACTGTTCACAGAGCCCGTGCTGAGAAGAGCGCCCCCTGGAGTTGTGCAACCTCGCAGTCCTGCTCCAGAGCTAAATATTCTGGGGCTTGACCTGGCTGCTTTTCCAAGCTGCCTCTTCTGATACCCCCTGCAAGTCAGGAGGGGCCCCCAGAACGCAAGCTGTGAGGTAAAGGGGACGGCGGACAGGAAGCCCAGAGTGCGTGCCCACGACATCGGGTCCCAGCCCCTCTGCCTGGCTGTCCTGCCCAGCTGCCCGCTCGGCCGCAGGCTGCTGACACATTGCAGATGTCTGTAGCACCGTTTAGTAGGGACTAATCAGTGTCAAGCATTGCTCCCCATTAAAGCTGTGAGGGAGCGTGCCCCTGGTCTCCGTGGCAGCCACACCAGACTACAAAGTAGCCCACTTTCTAACGCGCTCACGAGCTGATAGCTGCTTCGCTGAGGCAGAGGTGGGTGGGGCCCGGTGGGGTGCTGAGAAGCTCCAGTTTCTGCTTGTGTGTGTTTGTGGGGAAGCACGCACAAGGACTTTAGAGGGGGTGGGAGGTCCTGAAAGAGGGGATAACCCAGTCCCTTTCCGCCCCCGAGAGCCCCCTGCCCTCCTACAAGGATGAAGGAAGCGGCCTCTCCCACCTCCTCTCAGGGGCCCGGACTCGCTCGCAATCCTGTGATGCAATGAATCTACGCGCTGAGCACCCCCTGCTCCAGGTGGGGGGCCCTGGGGTCCGCACCCTTGCCCTTCTTTTAGAAGGAAGCTTCGGTTGGCCAGAGGTTCATTGGGAATGCTCCAGAAGCCAGCCCGTGGGTGGGCGCTCAGGGAGGCAGCCCTAGCTGTTGCCAGGCAAACCCCTGGGCCCCCAGAACACAGTGTGACTGCGACCTGCCTTCCTCTCCCTCCGATTTCTCCTCAATAGCAGTAATGACAATGAAATAAAAAGAACAAACGTTTATTGAGCGACGATGCCCAGCTCTGTGTGTGCTAAGCACCTGGGACCCATCAAGCCAGTCCTCACGCCCATCCCCCCAGACAGGGATGCCTGCCCAGAGCGAAACGCCTCCCGCGAGGTCACGAGATCACGGTCTCTGTTAGGAGCCTGAGCTCGAGTCCCAGCCCCAGTCTATCCGGCCCCACCGTCCGGGTCCTCCCTCTCCTCTTCTTCTCTCTTTCCTTTCCCTTATTACACTGAGCCGAGTCCCAGCCCCAGTCTATCCGGCCCCACCGTCCGGGTCCTCCCCTCCTCCTTCTCTTCTCTTTCCTTTCCCTTATTCCACTGAGCCGAGTCCCAGCCCCGGTCTATCCGGCCCCACCGTCCAAGTTCTCCCCCTCTTCTTCTCTCTCTTTCCTTTCCCTTATTACACTGAGCCAAGGCCCCACCGTCCAGGTCCTCCCTCCCCCCTCCTCTCCTCTTTCCTTTCCCTTATTACACTGAGCCGAGTCCCAGCCCCAGTCTATCCGGCCCCACCGTCCGGGTCCTCCCCTCCTCCTTCTCTTCTCTTTCCTTTCCCTTATTACACTGAGCCGAGTCCCAGCCCCAGTCTATCCGGCCCCACCGTCCAGGTCCTCCCTCTCCTCCTTCTCCTCTCTTTCCTTTCCCTTATTACACTGAGCCAAGGCCCCACCGTCCAGGTCCTCCCTCTCCTCCTTCTCCTCTCTTTCCTTTCCCTTATTACACTGCTCCGACCCTCCCTTCTGTCTTCGGGAGGACAGACGCAGGCCTGCCCTCGGGGAGACAGACCCTCGCCCAGACGATAGTACTGAGACTGTGTGATAAAGGACAGGGAGGTCGGTGTGTAGGGGACACTAGGGGGGCAGAGGAAGGCGGAGTCAGCTCAGGGAAGGAGGGGTCGTGGGGGAAGAATCTAAGGGGAGAGGTGTCCCTGGGAGGGGGGCGGGTGAGCCTTCTTTCTTTGCTTAATCCCTTCACAGTTACCACCCAGTCCCTCCACCCACTCCCTGCTGACGGCTGTCTGTCTGTTCTCTGTGTCTGTGAGTCTGCTTCTGTATGTATTTTCTTTGCGAGTTTATATTGTTCATTAGAGTCTGGTACTCGTCTTCCTCCGACTGGCTTCTTTCGCTTAATTCACCTTGCCTGTCCGGTGTGAGGGCCCCGGCTTCCCCAGTGCGGCCCACCTGTGGCTTCCATCCGTGCGGGAGAGAGACAGGAAAGAGCAGTGATGGAGTCGTGGCTGAGAGAATTAAGAGCCCCTTGCTCCTCATCCTCACCCTCTTCTTCTTTTCCTTCTACAAAAAGGAGTTGACACTTCCTGGCAGCTGAGGGGTGAATATATCAAGGAATAAAGTCTGAGGCTGGTTCCCAAGGTTTCACGCTCCAGGCTGGGAGCAGGCATGCCCAACGACGTGTGCGGTCGGCCAGCAGAAGGGACAGGAGCTGCACCACCCTCAGAGGAGGGGAGAGAAGTTACTGCGGTGGCTGCTGGGAGGGTCCCATGAGGAGTGAGGAGTTCTACAGGCCAGAGAGCTCGAGGTTGTGGGGGACGTACCTGGGGACCACGGTGGCCAGCTTCGAGATCGAGGGACACATTCAGGACAAACGATGGATAAGGTGTTATTGGTTTCCTGAGTGGCTTGAAACACCTGCTGCTGTCTATCAGGCCAGCAGCCCGAAGTGTCCGGGCGAGCTGCCCCGACCGCCTCGTGGGCCCAGCCTCCTGGCCTGACGCACCCAAGCCATGGCTCCCGGGGCTGGCTTGGACCTCTGCAGCAGCCTGGTCAGTGGCTGTCCTGTTTCCGCTTGGACCTTCCCACAGCCCCACTTTCTCCCAACAGCTGCCAGAGTGACCTTTTCAACCCACCAATCAGGCCAGGTCCCTCCCCAGCTCTGCTCCCAGGCGTGATGAAAATCGGGGCCCTTGAACATGGCGGCTGAGATACAGGACGGTCAGGGGAGCCATCTCAGAACATGCACCAAGCTGGCCTCCCGAGACCTCAGCTGCCTGTTCTTCACCCATTTCTGTCGCCCATGGTGCTCCCTTCTCTTCTTCGCCCCCTCAGTCAAGGCCTCCGGGCACCCCCTATCAGATAGGGTCCTGTGGAAAGAATCTAGCGGCATGGCTTCAGACAGGGGTCCTGAGACTCCTCCCTGCTAAAGTCCATGGCTCAGGGTCTGCAGCAGGGGAGGTGCAGGCAACCCACTCTAGCCTGCAAAGGCCTTTCCCCAGCCTACATTCTTTTTTTTTTTTTTGTATTTTTCTGAAGCTGGAAACGGGGAGGCAGTCAGACAGACTCCCGCATGCACCCATCTGGGATCCACCCGGCACGCCCACCAGGGGGTGATGCTCTGCTCATCCGGGGCGTTGCTCTGTTGCAACCAGAGCCACTCTAGCACCTGGGGCAGAGGCCAAGGAGCCATCCCCAGCACCCGGGCCATCTTTTGCTCCAATGGAGCCTCAGCTGCGGGAAGGGAAGAGAGAAACAGAGAGGAAAGAGAGGGGAAGGGGTGGAGAAGCAGATGGGTGCCTCTCCTGTGTGCCCTGGCCTGGAATCGAACCCGGGACTTCCGCACACCAGGCCGATGCTCTACCACTGAGCCAACCGGCTAGGGCCCAGCCTACATTCTTTCAAAAGTTAGGACACCATACACAAAACCTGGGTTCCCCTGGACTTCTCTTGAAAGATACAGTCATACAAGACGGGCATTCCTACGTGGCAATGAGTACAGAAAAGTCTGTCACTGGCTGGCTCCTTTACAGCTGGACTGTGCTTTCTAGTTTGCCACCATCCTCACCACTCCTGAGTGTTTCCCACCTACCTCACTTCACCCCATTCTATGCGCCTAGCTCTGGTAGCGGTTGAGTTTACCACCCCTGGGCCGGGGCCGTTTCCTGTTCATTTTATGCTACAGTGAATCCAACACAAGGAACTCTTGGAGAGCTTGCTCTCACGTCTCACCAGGGATAGACCGCTGGGTGTTGATGAGGGTTCAGGTGGTGAAGGATTGCTGGGGAGAAAAACAGGGCTCCAAGAGGGGACACCGTTCTCTGGACCCAGAGATGCCACCCGGTTAGATACCGTTGCTAGGTAGAGAGGGAGATCCGGTTGGTTCCCAAGAGATTACAACTAGAAAACTCAGGTTCTGTTGCTAGTAGACTGCCAGCCTTCCGGAAACCTGATCGTCTCTGGTACACAGTGGGCCGCGGATGAACACTTACGGCACGGATGGTGGCTGGCTGGCTGGCTGGTGGGTGGATGGGTGGACACGTGGGCTTTCAGCTGCAACGTCAGGCCTCGTTCTGGCTGACAGGGGGCATGCACCAGATGTGAACGAGGTGCCCCGGGAGAGGTCTCTAGGAATGTTCCAGATGCATCCTTCCTTAATAATGGAGGCTTCTCCCCCTCAGCTTCTGCGCGATGTCGAGTCTGGCCTGCCGCCAGAGCAGCCCGACTGCTACACGTTTCGTAGGCACATCGACCTCCTGCTGCCGAGACACTAAAGAGACCGGGAGGATGCAAACCCCAAACCTACGAGCCAGCCCGCTCGCTGCATTCTTGGAGGAACGGCGCGGCGGCTACGCTCATGTCAGAAACCGGGGAAGAGACTTCAGAGTCCTCAGGGTCTGGCTGTCTCCACAGGACAGGGCCGGTCAGGCCGGGGGCACGGCTAGGGATGGAAAGAAGGGCTGAGGAGGGGTCCTGGACTCGTGTCTCCTCTGATGGCCAGTGCTGGGAGGGGCGGGGGGAGGAGTGGACGGCGGCGCGGGGCACATTCCCAGGGCGGTCGCTGCGCGGGACACACCCCCGGGGCGGTCGCTGCGCGGGACACACCCCCAGGGCGGTCGCTGCGCGGGACACACCCTCAGGGCGGTCGCTGCGCGGGCACACCCCCGGGGCGGTCGCTGCGCGGGCACACCCCCGGGGCGGTCGCTGCGCGGGGCACACCCCCGGGGCGGTCGCTGCGCGGGCACACCCCCAGGGCGGTCGCTGCGCGGGGCACACCCCCGGGGCGGTCGCTACTCCGGGCACACCCCCAGGGCGGTCGCTGCGCGGGACACACCCCCAGGGCGGTCGCTGCGCGGGGCACACCCCCAGGGCGGTCGCTGCGCGGGGCACACCCCCAGGGCGGTCGCTGCTCGGGACACACCCCCAGGGCGGTCGCTACGCCGGGCACACCCCCAGGGCGGTCGCTGCGCGGGCAGGGGCGGAACTCTCTCCTCTGCCTCTTCCCCAGTCACTGCGCTACACTGGCGCCCTATCGAGGGGCCCCGTCCTCTCGGCCTCTGTGGGACACGTTTCTCTCTGGACCCTCGTGCTGGAGGACACGGTGCACACGCGGCGGTCTGATCTATGACCCCTGAGGACAGTGAGAAGGAAGGAGAGAGAAAAGATAATGGAGGGTTTTGTGGAGAAGTCAGCTTGCCCAAGGTCACGGAGCGAGCAAGTGATGGAGCCCTTTCTCTGACTCCGAGGG
Source organism: Saccopteryx leptura (assembly GCF_036850995.1). Taxonomy (NCBI): domain Eukaryota; kingdom Metazoa; phylum Chordata; class Mammalia; order Chiroptera; family Emballonuridae; genus Saccopteryx; species Saccopteryx leptura. The sequence continues at coordinate 361,219,335 of NC_089504.1, read as the reverse complement.
CCATGCTGTGCTGGGTTGACGCACCAACAACTTGACAATGGCCCACGTGCTTCCCCCCTGAGGTTTCTCCCCGACGGAGCTCTGAGAAGTCTACTAGAGGCGGGGTGGCCGACTCACTCCACCTTTCCTGCTTCCAGCCCCGATTCCCCCAAGTTCCGGGGAACACCTCATTCCTGGGCCAACTCAGAATGGTTGCTCACCCGAATCCAAAACGATGTCACGTTCAGCCCCATGACCTTCAGGGGGCTGCATATCGGACGCTTTGAACACTGTTAACGACTGGGTCCCGACTCTAGACGTTTCGATCTAATGGGTCTAGACTCATTCCGAGCACCGAGAGTTTTCAAAGCTGCACGAATGATGGTCATGCACACCTATGGCTGGGTACCGCTGGCTCGGCCCGAGAGGCCCGGCCCGACCCCGAGAGGCCCCGAGAGGCCCGGCCCGACCCTGAGAGGCTCGGCCCGACCCCGAGAGGCCCAGCCTGACCCCGAGAGGCCCAGCCCAACCCTGTTGCCAGGCTGGTCCATCACCTGCTCGGCTTTGTCCACGTCCCTCTGTGAATAGTGATTTATAATAAGACATGTATATATATATGGTCTTCTTCCCTTTTATGGCACACAACTCCTAAAACCCTGGCATTTCCGAAGAGGCGAGTGTGTCAGTGAGATGACTTTGGACCTCACCGAAGGCTGGGTGCTGGATGCCAGGAGAAGCAACCTTGTGATTTGGGGACTGGAACATCCGTCCCCCACACCCACCCAAACACTGACCAGCATGGAGTGGAGAGGGGTACAGGTTGAATCATTTGCCAGTGGCTGATGATTTATTCAACCGTACTTGTGTTGCAATCATTAAGCCCCTGTAAAAAGCCAAGAGGGGTTCTCAGAGCTTCGTGTTTGGGGAACACGGGGCGGTGCTGGGGGTGTGGACCGCTCTGAGAGGGCAGGGGAGCCCCATGCCCTGCCCCCACACCTTGTCTTGTGTACCTCTTCCACCTGGCTGTTTCTGTGTTATATCATTTATAGTAAGTAAACTGTGTGAGTTCCGTGGGCCACTCAGAGGCACGTTAATCAAATCTGAGTCAGGGGCGGTCCTCATTGGGACCTCCCCTCCACCTAGCTGATCGGTCAGAAGCACAGGTGACAACGTGGAGTTGCAAGGGGAGTGAGAAGTGTGATGTGTGTGTGTGTGTGTGTGTGTGTGTGTGTGTGTGGCGGAGGGAGCCTTGTAAGACTGAGCTCTTAACCTGTGCCATATAACACCATTTTTGCTACTTCTGGGTCGTGTGAGAACGGAGTTGAATTGTGGATGCCCAGCTGGTGTCTCAAAGAATTGCTTGGAGTGGAGAAATAAACCCACATACGGGAAGGGTGTCAGCATCTCACCCGCCAAGGAGTCCCTACTTCCTTCCAAAACGAGTGTGAACCTCGCCCGCCCGGCAGCCAAGTGCTCCCCGCCAGCAGCTCCCACCGGACTTTGCAGCCCTATCCTGTGTCAGCGCCCCGACGTTTTCACCCAGTCCGGTTCAGCTGGGTGAAAACCTCCACTGCTTGGGGCAGGTGCCCCTGGGACTCCTGGTGCAAACGTCCCGTAGACTGAGGAGAGACTCTCGTGCTCACTGGCACCTGCTGAATGAAGCTCCCTGCTCTGCAGAAGTTCCGCAGATGTGTGCAGGTGGTGTGTTCACACCTCCAGGCAACACCCTGGCTGGAAAGTAACTAGTAATTCAGGAGACAGGCAGGGATTGAGTTTTAGGTTTGGGCTTCACGCCACGGCAGCGGGGGGTCTGGGCGGGGGCGTGAAGGAACACTCGGGGCAAGGCAGGGAATGGGGGGTGGGCTGACAAGGAACACGCAGGGAGGGATTTCTAAGGAAGGAGGGAAGGGTGGGATGAGGGAGCTAGAGGGGATGGGGGGGAAATTCCCCTGCCCCTGCTGGGCTCTGAGGGGTGTGAGTCCCCAGGCCTGTTCAGCAGGTGGACTGCGGTGCTGGGGGGGGTGTCAGAGCCTCAGAGCCTCAGAGCCCCCGTGAGGCTGGGCACGGGGACTGCCCTTTGCTCGTTCAGCCTGACGTCATCAGGATTTACCAGGTTTAATCACCAGCTTTGTGGTGAAGTAACTTTTGACTCAAGTGAGAAATTAGTGTGTGTGTGTGTGTGTGTGTGTGTGTGTGTATATATGGACAAGTAGGGGAAAATAATAAAAGGGAGATCAGAAATCAGTAAAGATTTTTTTAAATTTAGAAATTATATTCAACAGGGAGACATTGGTCTGTAAGAACACATAGGTTTAGGAAATATATATATATTTATATATTAGGAAATATATATATATATATTTATTTAAGTGAGAGGAGAGGAGAGAGAGACAGACTCGCAACTTGGTCTGGGGCTGATACTAGTAGAGTCAACCCAGCTATCCTCAGTGCCTGGGGCCAGTACTCAAACCAATTGAGCCACTGGCTGCGGGCGGGGAAGAGGGAGAGAATGGGGAGAGAAGCAGATGGTCGCTTCTCCTGCGTGCCCTGACCAGGGACTGAGCTGGGACTTCCTGTATACCGGCTAATGTTCTCTCTGCTGAGCCAACTGGCCAGGGCTCGGAAACATTTTTAAATGGCCGTGTGTGTGTGTGTGTGTGTGTGTGTGTGTGTGTGCGCGCGCACGTGAAGTAAAAAATTATTTCCTTTTCCATTCCATCTGTCGGGCAGAAGCCCCAAGACCAGGGCGCTGAGGGACTCGAGCCCTATCAGCTCTCTTGGGGTAGGAGAGGAGCCCAGGGCTTCTTGGGGGTGGTGAGCTTTTTGAACATTCTTCACATGCATAGAACAGTTAAATAAACGTTCGCATTTGGGGGATCTGGGAAGGGTCTCCACTTGCCAGAAGGTGGCTGAGGGCACACCGGCTGACTTCCACCTTGTCTTCCTAGCAGGGACGGGGTTCTATGACTGAAGTTGGCATGTGAAGAGCGTGTGGGATAGAAAGCAACAGGAAGGGCTGGAGAGACGATGGGATAGCCCTCGGCCGTGAGAAATGATGACCTTTACGACATTTAGGATAACACGGATGGACCCTGAGACCATTAGACTGAGTGAAACAAATAAGTCAGAAAAAGCTAAGAGCTATACGATTTCACACAGAGGTGGGATATAAAACTGAGGCTCATGGACACAGACAAAACAGTGACCTGGTTGTGGGGGGTGGGATAAAGACGGACAAGTATACGGTGACCGAATATGATTTGACTTTGGGCACACGATGCAATCAACAGTTCAAATGCTATAGAGATATTTACCTAGAACCTATGTCCTCTTTTTTTTTTTTTTTTTTTTTGTATTTTTCTGAAGCTGAAACAGGGAGAGACAGTCAGACAGACTCCCGCATGCGCCCGACCGGGATCCACCCGGCACGCCCACCAGGGGCGAAGCTCTTCCCACCAGGGGGCGATGCTCTGCCACGACCAGAGCCACTCTAGCCCTGGGGCAGAGGCCAAGAAGCCATCCCCAGTGCCCGGGCCATCTTTTACTCCAATGGAGCCTCGGCTGCGGGAGGGGAAGAAAGAGACAGAGAGGAAGGAGGGGGAGGGGTGGAGAAGCAGATGGGCACTTCTCCTGTGTGCCCTGGCCGGGAATCGAACCTGGGTCCTCTGCACGCCAGGCCGACGCTCTACGGCTGAGCCAACCGGCCAGGGCGAACCTATGTCCTCTTATGGATCAATGTCATCCCATTAAATTAAATTTTCTAAATAACATATTTTTTAAAAAAAGAAAGGACTGGAGGCTGTGAAGAAAGTTCATTGTGTGTGAGAATCAGGAAGGAAGAGGAAGAGGGGGAGGGGAAAGGGAGCTTGGGACTGGGGGGACCCCCAAGGCCATCTGAGTACAAAGAAACCCTGAGCTAGAGTCTGATTTCGGAAGGGGGTGCTCGCAGGGCCCCGGGCTTTGGGGGGGGGGCTTGGCTGGGACCTGTCCTCAGGCGAGGGACATCCAGCCCTGAGTGGTATGTCGCAAAAGCAGCAGAAGTGAGACAACAGGCCAAGTGCTTATTGAGCCCGCTGTGAGTCAGAGGAGAGCTGAGACTTAATAACCCCAAACCTTCCTGGTTCCCAAACCAGGTCACCTTCTAGGGATCTCCAAGGCTCAGGGAGCTTGCTGGTCACCGCGACGATGGCGTTTATGAGTCGGTGTCAGGGTCCCTATGGACTTCAGACTCTTGCAATGATCGGTACAATTAGATCCTCATCAAATCGTAAGGAGAGAAACACTTTGGAGATTTCTCAAATTCCACTCATCGCTTGTTTACTGGGCGTTCTCGAAAAACTCCAAGCAGAACACCCCACCCCCCAACATACCCATCTCCGACCCAGAACTCTAATCACATCACACTTCCCTTCCTGAAAACCTGTTCCAGTTTCCTTTGAATTGCATGACACTGGACACTGATCTGTGAGCTGGCCCTTAAGTTCCGGCACATATGGGCTCAGCAGACCTTTCCGCCACCCCCCCCACCCCCCCCCAATTACTCCTCCATACTCCGAGCAAACAGTCCCCCTCGTGGCTCCATTTACTCAAAATCATCTCCCTTACCGGATCCAACTCCTACTGGGGGCTATTCTTTCCATGAAAGCCTCCCTGGTTCATCCTGCTGACCAGAGGTCACTCCGTAGGTGACAGAGTTGGGGCTGCCCCCTACAGCCGCACTGCCCTGGCCCCTCGCTTAGTCCTGTGCTGAAGAATCTTGATGCGGGGGAGACTGCCCCCTAATGAGTCGGTGGCACTGGGCTGCGAGGACCCTGAAGGAAGCCGGAGGGCTCTCCCTTCCCCACGCCGTGGTCGGAGAGGTCAGTGACCCCTGAGTGTGGGTCCTCTGCCTGCACTTGTCCTACTTCTTTTGGGAGTCCCAGGCAAGGTTGGCTGCGCGCGTCGCAAAGCCACTGTCGGGGCGCGTTCTGCTCACTGGGCCATCGGTTGGATGGACAAGGTCATCAGACTTGAAGTGCACCTGTGGATGGACGTTTCTCCCTGGGCTGCCCCGCCCCACAGAGACCCCCTAACGGACACACCTCTCCGGTCTCCCCACCACCAGCACTGCTCACACAGCACCTGAGTGAGGAAGCAGGGAGGGAGGCAGCGTCAGGGAGGCCGCCGACCCCGTCTGACCCCAGCAGCTGGGAGCCCGGCCCCGCCCCCTTCCCTGTGCGCGTGGGGCCAGCCTCACGCTGCCGCCGGAGCCTCTCGCGGGTAGTAAAGCGTGGGGCGCAGAAACCATCGGAGCAGAGTGTGAATAATTGGAACTGCTTCTGACTTAATTAGACTCACATTAAAATCGCACTCCCTAAAGCTTGCAGAAGCGGCGTGCCCCCCCCCCCCCTTCTTTCTCTCTCCTTCCTGACTGGTCTGGCTCTTCTCACTCCGCCCCAGGCTAGACACCCTTCCACCACCTCCCTGCTCCTCCCGACCTTCCTCCTCTCTTACCCCCGCCCCTCCCCCCATGTGTCCGCTCCTGTCATGATTACTCACCATCTCCACTTCCTCCTCTGTCTCCACCCCCTCCCGGGTGCCCCAAAGCCCTAGCTACGCATCCACTCCGTCTCTGCTCAGTAACTATGAGCACCGCCGAAGTCCTGGACTGCTCTGGTCACGTGAAAACTAGAATGGGGGGCGGGAGGAGGTGTCCCTCAGCCCCCCCAGCACCCCTAGTGGCTCCTTGGACGCAGGCCTGTAGATTTTCAACCCCCCTTCTGGTAAAGAGAAGACAGCCATGATGGCTGAGTTAGCTTGTTTGTGGGCGAGGACAGAGGGGCCGTGGCTGGAAACAAGTATCTTTGTGTGCCCCTAAGCCAGTCACTCAGCTTCAGCCTCGGCACTCCTGACGTGTGGGGGGCGAGGTGATTCTTCACTGTGTGTGTGGGAATGGGCTCTGGGGGATGTTCAGCTGCATCTCTGATTTGTACTTGACAGATACCAGCCAACTGACATACCTCCAATTCCCCCGCCCCTTGTGCTACTCAAAAATGTCCCCAGGCACTGCCAGATGCCCCCAGGGGGAACAACACAGTCCGGGTTCTGAGAACCACTCTCTGAGTTTAGCTTTTCCTGCAGGCACCAGGTGGCTGAAATAGAAGGAACACTGGCCTCGGAGTCCGCCCCCCCCCCCACCGGCCACTTCCCAGCCCCCACCCTGGCCCCCTGCCCTCCCTGTGGGCACACGGAAGCTCTCTGAGGGTTTGCTGCTCCCTCCTCAGCCTGACAAATGGGGCCATCACCTCCTTTGCAGGATTAATGTAAAGAACAAATGAGATGCAAGCTGGAAAGTACCACATCGCATTACGGAAAACACATTTAACTACCCTGTCTTATTATTATATGCAAATAAGACTAACTCTGTACACTCAAGGGAGAGTTATTTTTAAGTGATGATAGATTAGGACACTCCAGAAATTCAGTTGATGAGATCAGAGGAATTGTAAAAAAAAAAAAAAAAAAAAATAGAAAAAACGTTGAAAGGGAGGAGCGGGAGGGAGCCAGCAGTCAGGTGGGAGAAGGGGGAAAACAGGAACGCAGGTGTGAACGGAACAATCTCGGGGATTTCAGGGCCCTGAAAACCCCACGGAGAAGAGGCCAGCCGTTGGGCCTGGGCAGGCTTCCCCCTGACCGGAGGGGGTGATCTGGGGAGTCAATGGAAGGGTGTGTCGTTCAGGGTTGAAGGGTAAGTGCAGCCACCCTGGGGTGGGGGTCAGATCGGGAGAAGACCACTCAGATGCTCAAAAGAGAGTGAACAAGGAGGAGAACCTAGATTAGAAGGATCCGGACCAGGAGGAACACGCCCCAGATTGAGAAGGTAAGAGAAGCTTCAGAGGCAGACGGGCCGGGAGCAGCACGGGCACTGATGGTCTTGCTGGCCAGTCTCCCCCATCCCTTCCCCTGGAAATAGAGGACCCCTGGTTCTTCTTTGGGGAAACCACCCATTTCCCATTCTCAGGCCAGGTGGCTTCAGGAGCCAACATGAGTAGCCTGTCCCACCTGTAGGGACAGAGTCAGGGATGGGCAGAGAATCAAGGGAGGCTCGATCAGAGCCAATGAGCATCAGTCCTGAGACGTCAGGGCACAATCTCTGGGAAGCACACACTCTTTCTGCCGGGTCATTGAGCTGGGAGGAGGCAAAGAAGCCTGTCCGAGAAGGAAGCCAGTGCAGAACAGCGCGGGACAGAGAGACGGACGGAGATAGAATACTGATGACACCGTCTCTATGCCTGGATCCAGCCATACCTGAACTCCAGCACGCCAGGCCTTTTTCAGTCAATGAGACCATACACGCTTTTCTTTTTTTTTTTTCTCTTTAGAGTCTAGTTGGAATCCAGGTTTCTGAAGCTGCCAGAGTCCTTATGAGAGAGAGAGGCAATGGGATACGTTGGCAAGAATTTAGCGTGAGAATCAGGAATGCTAACCTTGGCTGTGGGAAGTCATCTCGCCTTCAGTGTCCTCATCTGTGAGCACGCTGAGCAGGATGGTGTGGAGGGACCCCTCCCACTAGTAGATGTGATCATCTGAGCAGGATGGTGTGGAGGGACCCCTCCCACTAGTAGACGTAATCATTCTGACCAGCCTGTTACCAGTCATCACAGCCTGCACAGGGTGAGCCCGCGTCTTCCTCTGGGCCACTTGCTCCACTCTGTGCAGCTGTTGTGTCACTACTTGTCATGAACGCGGAGGGCTCAGGGGGCAAGATCGTCATCAGGAAGGTTTTCCTGCATTAGAAACATACCCTCCTCCTCCACTCCGGGTTCTGCCACGCCCGTTCCCTCTGCCGAAACCAAGACTGATCTCAGGAGAGACGTTTGCCCTCTACCGTGAACAAAATTTTTGATGAGATATTTTTGCCTTTTAAAGCAACTTGGCCAAACATTGAGTCGGGTTCCTAATCATCTTCACTGAGAGGCACTTTCTGTCCCTCGAGGCCGCTGGCCTGAGGGTGAGTTGTCACCTGTGACTTGCTATCAAGAACAGTCACATCCATAAGACTAGACTCTAGGTGGTCAGGAGGGGTCGACGACGCAAGCTAATCCCCCCCCCCCCCACTGGAATTGCAGAGACTGGCAGGCCAAACAGGGATATTTACAAAAGGCTCCTGGCGTTCACAGCTTGCGCCATTGAAATGTTCTCAGTCTTGGGGGGGGGGGGGCATTAGTACAGGCTGGCCGAGGCTAATCGTATTTGGAACGCTCTCAGCACATTCTTCTGGGGGGAGCCTCATCTCAGGGCCGGCTTCCTGCTGGGGCTGCTCTATGCTTTCATGACATTTCCTGGGTACACGGATGGATCAGGACAAGACGGTATAGTTTGAAACCCTTCTGTTGCCCCCAGCCCCCTCCCGCTCCCCAATCAAACCCCACGTCATTCCCAGGGAACACTCTTCTACCGTCACCAAAGAGAAGCCAGGGAGAAAGCTTATTTTGCAAACAGTGGAAAACAACATCTGAAATCTACTTTCCAGCCGAACTTCCAGGCACCATGATGGTCATATCCTCTGGCTGCCTGAGAAAGGAGGAACGAAGCTAGCTACACCTGGGAGTGCCCCCGATTCACTGATTCATTCATGGATCCATTGATTCACTGCCATGGCTCTTGGTGCCTCCAGAGGGTTGATGTGGGGATGGTCCGTCTCCCTGGGCACCTGGCGGTCAGTAAACTTGCTCTGTAAAAGGCTGTCAGAAATAGTTTAGGCCGCGTAGGCTGTCTGTTCTCTGTCACAACCGTTCAACGTGGCCATCACGGCTGGAAGGCAACCGCAGACGACGCATTAACTAATGGCCCGGTTATGTTCTAATAAAACTTCGTTAACAAAAGCAGATGCTCCCGATGTGGCCCAGGCCTCCTGTGCTTGTCCCCAGGCTAGACACGACTGCGCTGAGTGACGTGGTGGACCGGTGTGAACTTAGCCACAGTCTGTTTCTTCCGCGCCCCCTCCGGGGTGGGTGTTGGATAGCTACCTTCTTAGAAAAGGTGATGAGGCCAAACAGGTGAAGACAGGAGTGCAGATGAGAAGGCCCCTGGAGATTTCTCCTCGGGCCCCGACGCCAGAGTTCAGGGTGAACGGAGAATGAGGTAAAACTCTTCCTCAATGTGTCTATTTCTTGGTCTCACCTTGGGTGGTGTCTCTGTCAGCATGGGAAGGGTCCTTAAAGATAACAGGGCACAGAGCCCACCCAGGGCTGGGGTCTCTGACAGCCCGTCCTACTGAGCCCGCCGCTTGTGACACTTCGTAGTGGGTATTTATTCATTCAAGTCCTATTTTTCTTAAGCATCCTCCTCAGGGAGGTATTTTGTAATTATTCCTTAAATATCTGCCAGCCAGGTACCAGCCAGGTGCCAGGCCTTGTGCTAGGCGTCCGGGGTCAGAGGGAAAGACAGGTCTCTGGTCCCAGGGAGCTCACAGAGTAGTAGGCAAAAGAAGACAATGGCATGTGATGTGATGGCGCTTAGCAAACAGCACCCTGAGGGACAGCAGGGCCAAGCTCTCGGCTGACTACACAGGGGTGACACTGAGGCCCGGGGACAGAATGTCAGGGTGCAGAATAAAGAACACTTCCCTTGCCTGACCAGGCAGTGGTGCAGTGGATAGAGTGCTGGCCTGGGATGCTGAGGACCCAGGTTCGATACCCTGAAGTTACTGGGCTTGAGCACGGAGTCACTGGCTTCAGGGCGGGGTCGTTGGCTTGAGCATGGGATTATAGACATGACCCCATGGTCATTGGCTTGAGCCCAAAGGTTACAAGTTTGAGCAAGGGATCACTGGCTCAGCTGGAGGCCCCCCCCCCACTTCTAGGCACATACATATGAGAAAGCAATCAATGATCAACTACGAGTTGATGCTTTTCATCTCTCCCTCTTTCTGTCTGTCTACCCTTGTCTGTCTGTCTGTCTCTCTCTCTCTAAAAACACACACACAAACAAAAAAAACAAAAAGAACACCTGTCTGGTGGGTACCTGAGTACCCCTGGGTCTTTCACCTGCCCTGGAAAAGCAGTGAGCAGACGTGGAGGCCTCCTGAGCACATGTGTAGATATGACGAGAAGCCCATTCAAGAAAAAAAAAAAAAAAAAAAAAGGAAGAAAAAAAGAAAATCTTCCCTTATTTGCTTCTTACAGCAATTTTTGTTTATCTCATTATCTCCCAACCTGAAGAACAGGACCATCTGGCATGCGGGCATGTTAACAAGACCATAAATTAGGAGGAGAAATGAAGCCAGATTTCCATAATGGTCGCAAGACAGAAATCAGCGTGCGGGGCTGGGCCGGGTTCTGCGGGGAAGGTGGGGCGGGGGGCGGGGGGCGGGATGGGATGCCTCAGCACATCCAGGCTGAATGGAAACACACCAGCCAGACGCATTTAGAAGGAGTGTCTTTTTTAACAAAGTGCTGGCAAAGCATCTCCCCTGCCTCTCTCCCCTTTCTCTCCCTCTTCCTGTCACTAAGGGAGGGGGCCAGCTCGAATCACCTCATCCCTGTGGGTCACGCTTGAAATTATTGTAACGATTGTGAGAAAACTCCCTCCGCTTCTCATTTCACGGGGGAAGTCCCACCAGCCGGCGCGTGCGTGCGTAGGGATGCCTACCTGGGCCGGAGCTCTGTGCCCACCGGGTGTTCCCTGAGGCTTCTAGAGTGCACCCTGGAACTCTGTGCCTTGGGTCTAGCAGAGCCGAGTGCAGGTAATTAATGAGAGAGGGTCTTATCCACCAACAGCCTGGATACTGAGGGTCCCCAGGACAAATGCATACAGGGGTTCTCCCCAGGGTCCCCGCCCAGTAGACGGCTCTTGGCTTCTTGGCAGAGAGAGCTCCTCCCTGCTCCACCGAGTGTACTCACGGAGCACGCTGAATGTCCGCACCTGCAGTGACCCCGGGACCCCTTCCTCTCTCGGACCACAGCTTCTCCCATCCTATGCCTTCCTCTCAGTGAGATCTCGGGGCATCTGCTCCTTCTTTGGAACTGTCGAGCCTGTCCCAACGAGAACTATGGCTTTGTCTGTTTTTAAAATGCGGTCACTGGAATAGTCCCATCGCCCTGGCTGGTTGGCTCAGTGGTAGAGCGTTGGCCTGGCGTGCGGGGGACCCGGGTTCGATTCCCGGCCAGGCACACAGGAGAAGCGCCCATTTGCTTCTCCACCCCCCCTCCTTCCTCTCTGTCTCTCTCTTCCCCTCCTGCAGCCAAGGCTCCATTGGAGCAAAGATGGCCCGGGCGCTGGGGATGGCTCCTTGGCCTCTGCCCCAGGCGCTAGAGTGGCTCTGGTCGCGGCAGAGCAACGCCCCGGAGGGGCAGAGCATCGCCCCCTGGTGGGCAGAGCATCGCCCCTGGTGGGCGTGCCGGGTGGATCCCGGTCGGGCGCATGCGGGAGTCTGTCTGACTGTCTCTCCCCGTTTCCAGCTTCAGAAAAATACCAAAAAAAAAAAAAAAAAAAAAAAAAAAAAAAAACAGAAAAAAGAAAAAAAAAAAAAAAGAATAGTCCCATCAATCACACTTACAGAGGGACACCAGGGAGGGGAAGGTAAAATAACCATCTTTTTTCCATTCGAAATGTAACATCCTAATGGACTCACTTTGATAATTTTATGTAGCAAAAGGATCCACCATTGGCTGCAAATGGATCTTTGCTCCGTTTCTTTATAGAGAGCAATTCATCGGTAACTTTTTCCATGTCTTCCATGATTTTTCACCTGTTCAGGCATTTCAAGTTCTTTAAAAGTTAATTTTGATAATTTACGGTTGCTTAGAAAATTGCTCTTTTTTTTGTGGAGAGATATATAAACCTGTTCTCTACAGCTGGGATTTCTTCCCCTATTTTGTCCTTATTTTATGTGAGCATCTCTTTCTCACTAGCTCTTTCTCAATAATGTGGATACCAATTTTTGGATCAATGAGTTCATTCTGCTTTGTAGCTTATTCACTTTCTGCTTTTATCTTTATAAATTAGGACCTGCTAATCCCAAAGATTTCTTTAACTGTGTCTTTCTCAATTCTGAGATGAGTAGGTAATTCATTTGTTTTCATTCATTTCTGCTCAGTCGGTTCACTCCAATATTGGTAAAATTTTGTAACTACCCTCTGGTCACAAGAAAAAAAATATTTTGACCTTTTAGTGGGTTAGTGATAATAAATATTTAATTACTAAATACTTATACAGATAATTGTGGCCTTGTTTGCTTACTCTTTGAATTCTGGACTGCTCCAGAATTATTGTTATTCTGTGGTCTTATTATTTCTGTCTTTTCCTCAATTCCGACTCTTTTGGGCTTCGTATATTTTGATGTGATATTATTACCTGCACAAAGAGATCGGTCTATTAGGTTCTCATTATAGATTATTTACTTCATCAGTAGAAAATGGCTGCAGCCTATGCATGATTTATCACTTGAAATTTAAGCACCACTGCTTTTTTTTCTGTTCTTTCTCTTTTCTTTCTTTTCTCCTTCCTTCCTTCTCCCCTTCCTCCTTCCTTCCTCTCCCCTCCCTCCCTCCCTCCCTCCCTCCCTCCCTCCCTCCCTCCCTTCCTTCCCTTCTTCCTCTGTGCCTGCTGTTCCCTCCTTGCGGGTGGATTCCTGTTCTATAACCCCTGTAACAAATTACCGCAAACTCAGTGGCTTAGAACAACGGACATTTATTGTCTTGCAGTTCTGGAGGCCGGAAGTCGGCAGTGGGCTCCCTGGCCTAAAATCAAGGTGCTAGAGGTCTGTGCTAACTCCAGAGGAGGCTCTGTCTCCTTGCCCTGAAAACTCCCTGCGTTCTTGGCTGGTGGCCCATTCCTTCATCTCCATCGCCAGCAATCTAGCCCCTTCCAATCTCCTGGTTTGTAGCCTCTTGCCTCCTAATCCGCATCACTAGGCCTCCTGTGATTACAGTAAGACAACCCGGATGATCCGGGATAATCTTCCATCTCCAATCCCCTTTGCCATGTAAGTACCATATGCACAGGCTTCGGGGATTAAGCTGTGGACATCTTTGGGACCACAGTGGGCTCGTTCGGCTTGAGCCCAACAGTTATCTTCAGAGAACACAGCATAAGACCCAACATCTAGATCAGGACAGGGTGCTGGTTGGGGCCTCTGTAGGAACAGTCTTTCCTGCTCAGCTGGCTTCGGAAAGGAGGGAATTACTGGCTTGATAAACATGAACCAAGAACTGGGGTGGGGGGGGTAGGAGCGGGGCAGACACCATAGCTGCTCTTCCTTCAGCCCCAGTCCCAGCCCTAAAGCCCAGGACGGCTCAGGATGGGACCCCAGGGCTGCCCCTGCTGTGCAGGTTATGACCCCATGCAGAAGAGTGAGGTCCTTCATGGTGGACAAGCGGCGCCGTGTCCGCCGGCCCCTTCCCATGACGCTGACCGGATGCAGACAGGAGCCTCGCAGCAGGAGAAGCTGGGTAGCTGGTGTCTGCCGTTCTAGCTCCAGGCTGCCCCGCCCCCGTCAAAAGGAACAGTGGACTCCCCGCTTCCCGCTGGAGAACCGCGGTGGATCGGTCAGGCCTTGGGCTGGCAAACCGCTCTCCGGTTATTCCTCTGGGAGGCCCCCCGCCGGAACAGGCCCCCCCTCTCCTAAGCCGAGCGCGTGCAGATGAAAACAGCCTCCGGCCCCTGTCCGTCCTCACTGGACTGATGGGATCAGGCGCTGTAACCTCTTTCCCCCTGAGCCTTCGCCTGCAGGCTGCACCGCGGAGGGTGCTCCTGGTTGACTCCTTCCCTGGCTTACCAGACCTGGGCCCTGTCTGTCTGTGCACAGCTGTCCCTGGGAAGCCCAGCCAAGGTCCCCAGAGCAGGCAGAAGCCCCGCTGCACTCCGACCATGTAGACAGGGGTTCAGGAAAGCCAGGAGCACCACCAGGGAGCGGCGTTTTCAGGAGAGAGCTGGCCCCGGAAGCCCTGGTCAGTGGGAGGGCGGGGCAGTGAGGGGAACAGACCCCGAAGCCAAGGGAAACAGAGCGGATGAATCCGTCTCTCCTCCCCGCCCCTGCCCCAGTTGTTGAATTGGGAAAATTAAAAATATAAATAAACAATGTATCTGTTCTCCAAGGTCCCTTCCAGCTTTTAAAATGTTATGCTTCCATAAGCTTTTGGGGAAAAGAACAAACCAGCCGCTAATATTAAGGAGATTTAGAAAGCTTTAAAGGTTTCAGACGCTGTGTCTACCAGGAACGAGGGTGCGTGCGCCGCGCTCACGGGAAGGTCTGGGGGGAAACGCGAGTGGCTGGCTCTCCGTGATCTGAACGGAGGTTTACCCGAGGCCAACCTTCCACGCAGGCTCCTCGGGGCGTCGGTTCTGCCGAACGGTGCTCTCAGCACTCGGACTCGGTTTTCCTCTCTCACTAACACGAGCTACAAGAAGAGGCTCTCTACTCCATCCCGTAGTCCCGGTCCTCAGATAAGCGAGGACCAGTGGAGACAGAACGAAGGCACTCCTGCTGGAAACCCGGGTGAGGGCTGGCCTGCGGCAAGCACGGAGGCTGTGAGTTTCATCACGTTGGGTGGTGCCAGCCGCGCTCTGGGCTTCTTTACTGTCCCACCTTCCTCTCGTGTTTCTGCTTTTGCACAAAGTCATGCATTTTCTTTTCTTTTCTTTTCTTTTTTTTTTTTTTTTTTTTTTTTTTGCCATTTCAGGTAAAGAAGAGGAGCCTGAGACGTCTTGGAGGACCCTGGTCATAATAATGCGGTCAAGATGTCAACAATTAGGCGTGATCTTTAACGTTCATACACGAGGGGAGGGATGCCCTACACTTGAAGTTAAACATGAACTATTTAGGGGCTATCTTGAACCTGGTCACCGTGGTAACCCTTTGGCCAAAAGCAGCAGCACCTGGGTGTGGCTGGTGCTCCCTACACATGGAAGGAAGGAATGAATCATTAGGGGAGAAATACATCTTCACAGCCATCAGAATGAACGGTGAGCAGCTTGCAAATACATCTTGGTGGTGTTCCCCATAAAAATCACTGAAACCAGCGAGAGGGGTAGCCCACGTGTGAAGACACACCTGTCATTTCAGAGTTCCTGGTGTTTCCTTGTGACTGTCGAGAGGGAGACCCAGAGACAGGATTCTCTCTGTTTCACAGGCATTCGATGACATTTGGGACACGCAAAAAGTAAACCTCGAAGGAAGAGACGGGTTGAAGAGCCTGGTATTCTGTGAAAAGGGGTATGAACTAAGCAGAACAGAAGAGGGAAGAACCAGGTTCCAGGATGTGGGCTCAGGAGAAAACACGGGCCGGGAGAGAAGTCCCCGTGGAGAACAGCGGTCAGTAAACGCATGGGATCGATGACGTCTGGCATGGGTTGAGAAAGTGTTTCTTGCTCTCTGCTTTTATTTTATCCTCTTATTCTTTCTTGACTTTACAGGGGAAAAAAAGTACTTACAAAACCTTGTGGAATGGGGTTTTGGAGGATAAACAGGAGAGGAGGGTGGAGGGTGTTCGGGATAGGTGTTCTACAGAAAGAGGATGTCTGACCGGGGAGTAATGACCGGTTATGGACAGATACGTGGGGGTGTTAAGAATGAACTGGAGGGCCTGACCTGTGGTGGTGCAGTGGATAAAGCGTTGACCTGGAAATGCTGAGGTCGCCGGTTCAAAACCCTGGGCTTGCCTGGTCAAGGCACATATGGGAGTTGATGCTTCTAGCTCCTCCCCCCTGTCTCTCTCTCCTCTCTCTGTCTCTGTCTCCCCCTCTCTCTCCTCTCTAAAATGAATAAATAAAATAAAAAAAAAAATTAAAAAAAAAAAAAAAGAATGAACTGGAGGGCGGGGCCAACATGCCGATGGCAGGCTGAATAACGGCCCCCTAGGGACGCCCCCAAAACCTGTGAATATGCTATCTTGCATGGCAGAAGGGACTCTGCAATGTTAGTTAAGTGAAGGGTGTTGAGGTGGGGTGATTATGCTGGGTCCTCTGGGAGAGCCTGAAGTGATCACAGGGTGACGATGGGAGGGGACAGGAAAGTCAGCCAAGGAAGGAGATGTGACGACAGAAACAGCTTGCGGGCATGTGGCCAGGAGCCAAGGAATGCAGGCAGTCTCCGGAAGATGTGGAAGATAAGAAGATGCCTCCCGCCCCCACTTCAAGCCTCCAAGAGGAGCCCAGCCCTGCTGACCGTCACCTTGATGCTATCCCAGTGAGACCTACTTGGGGCTCTTGACCACCAGAAACGAGAGATAATAAATCTGTGTTGTTTTAAGCCACAGAATGTGAGGTTCTTTGTGATAGCACCAACCAGAAACTGATACCACATTTTTTTTCCAAGATAGCCAGGAAAAACACTAACTCTTGAGAAGGGAGTCCGACAGCAGGACATCTGACGAATCGATGGGGGTGGGGGTTGAGTTCTGATCCCCTCGGAACATTCCGGTTCAGTAACAGGTAGTTCCGTGTGGCTTCCTTTGCCACATCTTGATTCTACACGTTGGCATTCTCTACACGCACGCACGAGAAAGCTGGGGCACTGGCGCTGAGGGAGACGGAAACTGCGTCACAGCACGCAGCTCCGCGCCTCTCCACCAGGGGGTCCTCACCAAGACCCCAGCTAGGCAAGGACCGCCTGGCGGGTGTGATGATTCCACCACTGAGCAGGAAGGCAGGTCCTGAAGTCGCAGAGCTGCGTGGGGGATGTTCCCGCTGCGAGCAGAGCCGAGTCCAGAGCAACGAAGTCAACAAGACCTTCTCGAAGCTCGCTCTTAAAGGGCACTTCTTCCCACGTGGGGACGCAGAGAGAGGCCCCGGGGCCACGCTGGCAGCCGCTGGACAGTGGCGTGCCTGCACTTCTGTGGGAGGCGTAGGCTGGGAGGCCCGGCCAGGCTGCTGGTGGGGACCCTGGGGCTGGCGGGAGTGGCGGCTGGGGAGCGAGGTGCGGGGCGGCAGCCGGCACGGAGCTCATCCGCGAGCCCCCGCCAGCTCGGGCGCAGGGCTCAGGCTGGAAGAGCGGGTGCAGCCGGCGGCGGGAGAAGCTGCGCCTCCTCCGACACAGATGCTGTGCCAAGGGGCGCCACAGTCTCTCGTCAAGGCAACGGGGGGGACGAGGGAGGAGCACAGGGTCTGACATCAAAGACCTGAGTTCAAACGCTGCCTCGGCCACTCGATGGCCTCCTCCTCACGGGCCTGCAGCTGGGCCTCTGAGCCTCTGCGTTCCTATACGCGGGAGGAGGTCAGAAAGCCGCGGGCGGAGCTTGCCACGGTGCTCTGTATTTGCTGCATCTGTTTGCTGCTGGTTGAGGCCTGCTGGCGGACGGTCGCGGGCCCAGAAGCTGCGGGACGTGCCCTGATTCAAGAGCCGGGAAGATCACAGAACTCTTCATGTGGCAGCCCGCACCCTGTCCTTTCTGGATGGACTGGGACACCCTCTTCTCAGTCTCTGCGCTCCAGACAAAGTCTTCTAGAGCAGCGGCTCTCAGGTGGAAGCCATGTCGTCCTCCTGGGGGCACTGGCAATGTCTGGAGACACGGTGGTTGTGACGAGGCAGAGGTCGCTACGGGACTGTCGTGAGCGGAGGCCAGGAATGCTGCTAACCGTGCTGTCTGTCATGCACAGGACAGCCAAGAACGGCCCCTTCACCACATGTCAACAGTACCAAGGTTGAGCGACTCGACTCCTGAGTCCAGAGTGAGGACACGGAGACCCGGGCAGAGGGAAGATGATGCCTTCAGGTCAGACCGAGTGCAGATACGAAGAGCACCCTATCTGACTGAGACCCTGAGCTGAGGCCGAGCGTTATTCACAGGGGTTATGATGGCGCCTCTAACGATAATATCAAAAACAACTGACCCCACCCTCGTCTTTCCCCATCTCAGAAATGGCGTCGTCAACCAGTGTCCAAGCCTGAAAGTCAGCTTGATGGCCTCCCCCTCCCTGCCCTCCTGCACGATCCCACTTAACAGCGGCCTCTGCGTGCCAGAGTGCGCCCTGAACCCCACAGCCGCCCAAGGCTCTCCTCGCTCTGCACGCCCTGAACCCCACAGCCGCCCGAGGCTCTCCTCGCTCTGCACGCCCTGAACCCCACAGCCGCCCAAGGCTCTCCTCACTCTGCACGCCCTGAACCCCACAGCCGTCCGAGGCTCCCCTCGCTCTGCACGCCCTACACCCCACAGCCACCCGAGGCTCTCCTCGCTCTGCACGCCCTACACCCCACAGCCACCCAAGGCTCTCCTCACTCTGCACGCCCTACACCCCACAGCCGCCCGAGGATCTCCTCGCTCTGCACGCCCTGAACCCCACAGCCGCCCAAGGCTCTCCTCACTCTGCACGCCCTGAACCCCACAGCCGCCCACGGCTCTCCTCGCTCTGCACGCCCTGAACCCCACAGCCGCCCGAGGATCTCCTCGCTCTGCACGCCCTACACCCCACAGCCACCCAAGGCTCTCCTCGCTCTGCACGCCCTGAACCCCACAGCCGCCCGAGGCTCTCCTCGCTCTGCACGCCCTGAACCCCACAGCCGCCCGAGGCTCTCCTCGCTCTGCACGCCCTGAACCCCACAGCCGCCCGAGGCTCTCCTCGCTCTGCACGCCCTGAACCCCACAGCCGTCCGAGGCTCTCCTCGCTCTGCACGCCCTGAACCCCACAGCCGCCCGAGGCTCTCCTCGCTCTGCACGCCCTGAACCCCACAGCCGCCCGAGGCTCTCCTCGCTCTGCACGCCCTGAACCCCACAGCCGCCCGAGGATCTCCTCGCTCTGCACGCCCTGAACCCCACAGCCGCCCGAGGATCTCCTCGCTCTGCACTTCCACAGCCTCTTAGCTGGTTGCCTCCCCCCTCCCGACTCCCTGAGAGTCAGTCTCCATAGAGATGCCACACCGACCTGGTAGAAAGCAGTCATTTCATCACGCTGTGTGCCTGCTTCAGACCCTCCCACCGCCCTTGGAATAAAACCCTAACGCCTTGGGGGTCTTCAGTCCTGAAACAAGCACGTTCTTTCCTCCTTGGGGTCTCTGGGGCCACGTGTCTCACAGGCTGGCTTTCTCTCTGCTTCTCCGTCGCCCCAGTTGAAACGACTCCCCATCACAGGACCCCAACCTGATCGCTGCGAGCGCGCCCACCTTATCATCATTCTCCCCCTGCAGATCCAATTGTTTCCGTCCCCGCATTGACACACTGTGCAATTAACTCAACTGCTGGGCTAATTATTCTATTAACTAAGCATCTATCGCCCTCCACTAACAAGGGCACGGCCTGTGTTTCCCACATTCATTGCTGTACCCCAGCACCTTGCACCATGCTTAGACCTAGCAGGTGTCCAACAAATGCATTGTTAAGTGAATGAGCCAGCTCTTAAAATGATACGAGGTGCGGTCGTCCACGAAGCATTGTCAGCTGTATTTATTGCCTCTCGGAGGGAGGGAAGTAAAGGGAAGCTCTCACTGAGAGTGGCCCTCTAAGCAGGGCATTGATGTGGGTGATGGCTACAGAGCAGACCCTGCTATTAATAATAACAAGGGTCGCAGCACCAACACTCTGTCCCGGGTTCAAGGGGTGGGGGAAGTTCCGTGGTTGCCTCATCCATTCCCACAGGCTACCCACACTTGGTGGACAGTTGGGTTAAGAGTAGGGTCTGGCCTGACCAGGCGGTGGCGCAGTGGATAGAGCGTCGGACTGGGATGCAAGGACCCAGGTTCAAGACCCCGAGGTTGCCAGCTTGAGCGCAGGCTCATCTGGTTTAAGCAAAAAGCTCACCAGCTTGGACCCAAGGTCGCTGGCTTGAGCAAGGGGTTACTCAGTTTGCTGAAGGCCCACGGTCGAGGCACAAATGAGAAAGCAATCAATGAACAACTAAGGTGTCGCAACGAAAAACTGATGATTGATGCTTCTCATCTCTCTGTTCCTGTCTGTCTGTCCTTGTTTATCCCTCTCTCTGACTCTCTCTCTCTGTCCCTGTAAAAAAAATAATAAATAAAAGAGTAGGGTCTGTGGTCTTGGAACACAGACAGACCTCTTGGCCACTGTGGGGAGAAACCCTCATCAGTGGCACGCTGAGCATGCCTCTCCCTGGCATGCCTTCCAGATCGGGAGTCACACGACTTCCCCTCCCTTCCAGGGCATTGCAGAAAGACGGGGGAGATGGGCGAGCCTGACTCTCTTCTCTGCCCTTTAGCTCCATTTCTCCGAACTTGCTTTCTTTCATGCCTTTCCAACAAGTCCTTTTCCTCTTTTTTTGTACGGCTTTTGCCTAAATTTTTTTTTTTTTTTTTTTTTTTTGCATCTTTCTAAGTTTCAGTAACTTCCGATTGTTCACCACTAAAACACGTGACTGTACACTGTTTCACCGAGTGCACCTTTGGATACAGAGTTGCATTAGCTGCATTTTCTTATTCTTGTGTATGTGCTCCTGACAGTCTTGCTGCCTCTGGAGGGCCTGGCCTCCCAGGGTCACCTCGTTCCTAGAGCTAGGGCATGACGTGTCCACGCCCGCCAACGCCGAGCCCACACCTCCCTGCCCCCGTCACCCTGCCCTGAGTGCCTCCTGTCCTCGGGGCTGCCCCGGTGGTCTTGCATGGCGTGCTGTTCCTGCTGCTTCTAGGAATCTGTGAGTTCAGACGTTTCGTCTTTCATGAGCATCCTGGCTACGTCTACCTGTCTTACAAGACCTCACTACAAAGCAAATCTGAAAAATATTTTCAAGCAAGAGCGTTTTCTATTTAACTACCTGTATATCAACAGAGGATTTTTATGTCTATTGTAAATACTTTTATTTTTAACGGATTTAACAAATACTCTTTGGCTATACTAATAGTTCTTGATAAAGACCAATCTTCATTCATGGATTAATTGATAAAATCCTATGCAAAAAAAAAAAAAAATCTCTTCATGTTGCAACACATTGGTTATTTTAGTCACAATCCATTAATGATGGCTTCCTGTCCGTCGTTAGTTAATTATGAGACCGTGGGGACTTGTCATCTCTCTGCAGGCTCGCCCGTGTCCAGAAATGTGGACATTGCCTGACCTGTGGTGGTGCAGTGGATAAAGCGTCGACCTGGAAATGCTGAGGTCGCCGGTTCAAACCCTGCGCTTGCCTGGTCAAGGCACATATGGGAGTTGATGCTACCAGCTCCAACCCCCCTTCTCTCTCTGTCTCTCTCCTCTTTCTCTCTGTCTCTCCCTGTCCTCTCTAAAAAAATGAATAAAAAAAAAATTAAAAAAAAAAAAAAGAAATGTGGACATTGCCTAGCCAAAGTCTAGATGTCGGGGTGTCCTAAGGACTCTTCCCCACACACCCTGTCCAATGGCTGCCCAGGCGTCCTGGACCCATTCACTCAGGATAACGAGAAGAGCTCCTCACTCCTCTCTCTTTGCAGCTCCCAGATACAAACACTGCTGGGTTTCTCTGCTAGACTGGGACCCACCATTTCTCCCAGATGTCAGACGGGCCCCGGGAGACCACCGTGCCCCCAGCTGCACCGATGCCTGGCCATGGAGAAGCTCCTCCTTCCTATGTCTGGGCAGAGTCCCTCCTGTGCGGTCCGTGCCCGTCCCGTCCTGTTGGCCATCGTCCTCTAGAGCAGGGGTCCCCAAACTTTTTACACAGGGGGCCAGTTCACTGTCCCTCAGACTGTTGGAGGACCGGACTATAAAAAAAACTATGAACAAATCCCTATGCACACTGCACATATCTTATTTTAAAGTAAAAAAACAAAACGGGAACAAATACAATATTTAAAATAAAGAACAAGTAAATTTAAATCAACAAACTGACCAGTATTTCAATGGGAACTATGCTCCTCTCACCGACCACCAATGAAAGAGGTGCCCCTTCCGGAAGTCGGGCGGGGCCGGATAAATGGCCTCAGGGGGCCGCATGTGGCCTGCGGGCCGTAGTTTGGGGACCCCTGCTCTAGAACATGCCCCACACCCGCACGCTGCCCTGTGCCCTCCTCCGCAGCGACTCAGCCCGAGGGCTCACCCTTTCCTCGGAGGTCCTATGTTCCGGCCTTTAATCATGTTTGCTGCTCAGCGCTGGCCAATGTGCTGGGCAGTCATTTTGCCGGAGACGTCTGCAGTTGAGGCCGTGCACGGTCCCCCTTGAACTCGTTTGGGGTCTGGGGTGAGAGGAGCAATCGCCCCCACCAGTGGGCCGGCTGCTAAACAGCGGGGACTCTCTGAGGCCAGTTCAGGGACTCACCCAGACCGCAAGGAAGCAATTTCAGAGGCAAGAAGCATTGGCTTCGAAGACGCCCTCTGGTTCCCTAGCCGTGTTCTGTGTGAACCCACACAACGGACGACGGGACGGAACCGGGACTCTGGGTTCATCTCCGGGTTCCCTGCTCTTTCCAGCGCCTCCCACTTACACCCCCAGCCTGCCCAACCCAGGCTGTGGCGTGTGGGCCTCAGCAGACGCCTCCTACCCCCCGACACGGAATCGCTCATAACAGAGAACACACAGGCCTGACTCTGGGCAGAGAGGGGCCTTCGTTCTTCCGCGCGGTAAATATTTACTGAGCCTCTGCTGTGTGTGCGACAGGCACTGTGCCGCCTCGGGTGAGGAGTGTACAGGTGTGTGAGCCCGGCCCGGCCCGCCGGCCTCCAGAAGGACTGCGGTCTAGAGGGCCACGGCCCCGGCCCCAGGGCAGGCTGTGCTGGATGCTGCCCCCGGGGTCCAGTCCGCAGGAGGACGACATTAATTCTGTGCAGGAGAGCAGGGGAAGGCTTCTCGAAGGATGGCACACTTGGAATTAGGGTTGGATTCGCAACGCTTTTATGCCGTGGCTCCATTTAATTCTCATATAACAACCCGAGGATGTGGGCAGGGAGTAACCCCTGTGTCACATGGGATATCAGGATTCAGAGGGGCTGGGGGACCCATCGAAGGCTTCAGAGGGTAGGCGGCAGAGGCATGGAGCCTGTCTGCCTCTAGGAGTGGAGCTCTGTCGTCCTGCTTCTCAGGAGGGCAGGGTGGGCCCTGCAAAGGCACTGCCTCTGGGGCTGGCCCTCCAGGAAAAGCCCAGTCAGTTCTAGGGCACAAAGGTGGTGGCAGCCCTCACCGAGCGGGCCTGGTCCGGCCCGGCAGTGCACGGAGGCGCTCCGCATTCCAGCCATACCCCCATCTGCAGCTGGTCTCCCCTGGGAGTGTGGGTCCTCTCTGGCCCACGGCCTCATCCATTCTCATCAGCACACGGCCAGCGGCGCTCAACGGGGCAGCCGCAGAGAAAACCGCCCGCCTTCCGTGTCTGCTTCTGTGGGGTTCGCTTAGCTCCCCACTCCCCGACAGCGGACCCAGAGGGAGAGAGAGCAGGGAGCGAATGGGAAGAGGAGGGAAGAGCAGCCATCGCTCCTCGGCCACGCTCTTTCCTCTCATCACCTCACCCGCCTGTCACAACACAACGCAACGCAGCGGACGGATGTTCCCTCTGCCTGGACTGGACGAGAGACCCTCCTCTCCCCCAGGGCACACGGAGGGGCCGGAGGGAGGAAGGGCAAGGCCTGTAAAGAACGTATGACACATCTTTCATAAGCGCTAGTCATTTTGCCACCAGCGTCATGGTGTGCAGTAAACACGAGTCTCCCGTCTGTCTTTTTTTTTTTTTTTTTTTTTTTACAGAGGCAGAGATAAACAGGGACAGACAGACAGGAACGGAGAGAGATGAGAAGCATCAATCATCAGTTTCTCTTTGCGCGGTTGCGACTTCTTTGTTCATTGATTGCTTTCTCACATGTGCCTTGACCGTGGGCCTTCAGCAGACCAAGTAACCCCCTGCTGGAGCCAGCGACCTTGGGTCTAAGCTGGTGAGCTCTCTGCTTAAGCCAGATGAGTCCGCGCTCAAGCTGGCGACCTCGAGGTCTCGAACCTGGGTCCTTCCGCATCCCAGTCCGACGCTCTATCCACTGCACCACCACCTGGTCAGGCTCCCGTCTGTCTCTAAGGAAGGAGAGGAGAAACCGCGATCTCCCCGGGCAGCAATCAGCCTCCTGGTGTCCGTGCAAAGCCCCCCTTCTGCAAGTGGCGTGTTCGCCTGTGTTGCACCTGTGGGCGGTCTGGGGTAGGGTGCCGTCCAGACGAGGCTGCTCTGGGAGACCGAGGCAGGCGGGGGCGCAGAGGGGCGGCGGGTTGGGGTTAATCGCAAGGGAGGAGTGTGTGACAAAGGAAGAGAGACAGGCACCGTGCTGGGGGACCAGGGGAAGGGGCGTCTGCCATGGCCCGAGGGAGGCTCTCACGCACTGGAAGAGCTGCGTGTAGCTGAGGACAAAACAGGGCCCCGTGGAGCTTACTTTGACATGACAAATATTTAGTGGGTCGCCATGGATATCCCATTAGGCACAGGTTTGTGGAGAGGCCCTGGAGGGAGCTGGAAATGCCAGGGGTGGGGGCTGACTGCCTTTAAGAGGCTCCCAATAGCGAGGGCACAGGTGCCACACAGCAGAGAACTGGGAAGGGTCATAGGTGAAGCCAACGAGCTAGAAGCTTCAGGCACCTGGCCGAGGGAGGTCTGCTAGGAAGACTTGCAAAGCATCCCTCTGTTGAGCGGCCAGGCCACAGACCGTGGGGCTGTAAGCCTTACCGTTTCCACCTGCGTGGGATTGTCTACGTCTCGAGGGGACGCCCTCCTGCGTGGCAGCTTCTTGCAGCAGCACAGAAAGGCAGTGCTTGCAGAGGACGTGAAAGGCAGGCACCGACTCTCGCGGTTCTTCCACCACACGTGGAGAGGCATGGCGTGGCCAGGGCGGCGCCCCGAGGGCGAGGGCGCATGTGCAGGGCCTTCTCCGCCTCCCACAGGGCGTCCTCAAAGTTACGCACGTCACTTACTGGCTGCTGAGAGCAGTATCCTCCAAGGACTTCCCCCCCGGCAGCTACAAAATAGGATTTGTGGAGAACAAACAAGTCTCTTGTCCACACTCGTTGTCTTAAGGAGCCCAAGATGAGAAGAACCGTTCTAACTTAGCCCTGTGCCTTCTGCATGGTGTTGGCTGCAAAGCTGGGCGCTGATGGAACCGCTGGCAGCTCACTGGGTACTTCTGGGCGAGCGAGGAAGAGAGGGAGCCGGCTGGGAGCCACCACCCCGTGACCCGAAAGGCTCCCTCTGCCCCGCCCCGAGGGAGAGGAACGAGAAGTGCCCGTGGCCGAGCCCATGGAGCCACCTACGTCTCCTCCTCCCTCCCTCTGGCCCTCTATCTCTCACTCACTTTCTAAAAAATTTGTGTTTAGTAGATGCCTCCGGCATGCATGGTGACACCTTCCTGACTCACCTGGGAAAGAATACCACTGGCCAGAGAAAGCAAAAGGGGCCCACCCACGAAGAGTGGTCTAGCCAGGATGATTGGAAAGGGCTAGAATGAGCGTACGAGGCGGCAGGGGGCGGGACACGTGGAGCGGGTGAGTGAGGGCCAGTGCGCCGCGCAGGTGAGCTTCTCCGTTTAGGGCTCTACGGCCAGCCGGCCAGCCGAACTGCAATCCTTCCCGATCAACAGGAGAAGGGGGGTGCGCTTCAACACCCAGGGGAGCCGGGCACCTCTGAGAACGACGTGTATTATTCTGAATGCGAAGAGACTCCTGCGAGCTTTGTGATGGCCAGAACGGTCAGGAAGTGCCCATCCCTGCAGGCACACAGAGCAGGGACGCAGTGACCCGCCAGGGAGGGGAGACAGGCACTTCAACGTGTAGGAATGTGACACCAACGTCCAGCGGTTTCTGTGGAGGTCAGGACGTCAGGGAGCGGGGACTTCAGGGTGGGCAGAGGACCGCAGCTTCTAGGCGGTTCCCGGAGCGAACTAGGAAGGATCTGTGCTGTGTTCTCAGAGGAAGGCCCTTGAGTGTGGCGCTTACATTTCTGTCCCTGCAGACTCAGTGAATATCTGTGGAAGGAACGGAGGAGGCTATTCTCTTGAGAAGGTGAAAGCTCCTCCCTTTTTTCACCGGTTCCCTTGGGCCACTAGTTTCCTAAGCTCACACTTCCGCATGGTTACTGTGTACCGGCCACTTGGTTACTGTGTACCGGCCATTGTTGTCGGAGGTGACAGGACCCTGATTCCTCTGATCCTAATCCCATGAGGTGGGTACAATGATCCCATGTCAAATCTCCAGGAAGCTCCTCCTCCTTTTCCTTTCTATGCTTTATAATTTTGTTTGTTCGTTTACTTTGTTCATTAGATTCCCCCTATGAGTGAAATCATATGCTCCTTGTCTTTCCAATTCAGCCCTTTTGTTAGTAAGTTTTACAGAATTTGGTTAGCTCCGTCACCTTCCTGAGTCTCAGTTTCCTCAACAATAAAATGGGGTCGCGTTATAATGTCTACCGCAAAGGATGGCTGTGCAATCCGAACAAAACAATACAGAAGGAGTGTCTGACACTCAAGAGGCAGGCGATAGACCAGGGGTCCCCAAACTTTTTACACAGGGAGCCAGTTCACTGTCCCTCAGACCATTGGAGGGCCCAACTATAAAAAAGCTATGAACAAATCCTTATGCACACTGCACATATCTTATTTTAAAGTAAAAAAATAAAACGGGAACAAATACAATATTTAAAATAAAGAACAAGTAAATTTAAATCAACAAACTGACCAGTATTTCAATGGGAACTATGCTCCTCTCACTGACCACGAATGAAAGAGGTGCCCCTTCCAGAAGTGTGGCGGGGGCCGGATAAGTGGCCTCAAGGGGCCGCATGCGGCCCGCGGGCCGTAGTTTGGGGATCCCTGCAATAGACCTCAGCTCTCTTCTTCTCTTGTATTTTCTTCCTGTTCCCCAAGGAGACTGCCGCCTCTGTCGCACAGGTCATCATTCGTTTATACTTGCACGGGGTCTCCCAGAGCAATAAGCTCAGCAGGGCACAAAACAGACACTCAAGACCCAGAGCTCAGGAGCATCACGAGAAAGCAAAAGGCACGGTGTGTCCTGAGTCGACTTCAGCGGAGGCAACAGGTACGCCGCTGGGGCTTGAGATGAGTCAACTCCCAGGAAACTCCCTTCCTTCCTTCCTTCCTTCCCTTTCTCTTCTTTAAATAGGTTGACCACAGAGCACTTGTGAGAACTACCTGAAATAACGTAGCAAATTTCCTGGTGCTCAAGAGGAAATGGTACCCCATCAATGTTAGTCCCTTTCACCCCCTTTCTGCTGCTCATTCTCTCCTTCTGCTCCTGGGAAGATGATAGGCGAGGCGGTTCTTCTGTGTCCGTGTGCGCCCCACCTAAGTCCACACAATGGACAGTTCAGGGCACAAAGTCCAAAGAGGCCCCCTGGAATGGACAGCTGCCAACCGCGGAGTGGCCGGTGCCCACGGCCCGCGCTGGCTTTCCACCTGCGAAGTCCTCTCCTGCTTCTCAGCCTGTCGTGGGCAGAGCGTGCTCCCTGACGCACATCCGCGTGCGGGGGGCGGGGGGGCTTGCGTCAGTCACAGAACACGCCAGCCGTGAAGCCCTCGGGTGCAGAACGGAAAAAAGCAGGAAGGAGAAAAATTCATTGAGGGGATAAACGACAGAGCTTGTGAGTCAGGCCCTTAACGAGGCATCTCTCCCGTCCAGAGTCCGTCAGAGGAGAATGAGGAGGAGGCTGTCAGCCGGCAGGGGTACTATATAAATATGGAAGGCCCGCCTCCTCTTTGAGAAGGTTTCGTTGGGGGAAAAAAAACGAACAACAACCGTGCGGAGGCTGGAGTGGGGCGAGTTGTTAATGAATCTGGCGTTAGGAGATTTGTGTTGACGCGGGGGTGTGCGTGTGTGTGTGTGTGTGTGTGTGTGTGTGTGTGTGTGTGTGTGTGCCATTCCCAGGCTGGGTTCAGCCCCTTCCAGAGAGCTGTGGGGCATCTTCTTTGAGCTCAGCAGCAGCAAAGCTAAAATATCCAGCCACCCATTATTCCCACAGATCGGACCACTCTCCCCGGAGCACTTTGGGAACGAGACAATAGCCCCCTGTCGGGTAAGTGAGTCCAGCCCTACATTTCTGAGGACATCGTCCTCTATTCGGAGATTCCTCCTTCTCCTTCTTTCCTTCTGACCGTCTTCCTCAGAGAAGCCATAGGTCTCCGGTTCTGAAGATCACCTGGACGACTTTTCTTGTATTTTACTTAACATGCCTACGGCTTTATTTGCAACGAAAGATATTGATCGCCGTTGAAGCGAAAGCAATGGTGCTGCTCTCTTTTCTCTGGAAGAAACAAGATGCTCCCAGTCGGAGGGCAGACAGGCCCAGACTAGACTAGAAAGTCCAGGTGGACCAAGATCTCAAGGCCAAGATTTTTTAAGCTAGGCAGACATTGGTGATGAGACAGCGCCGACCTCTTCAGGTGGGACCACCGAGAGACACAGAGGTTCCAGAAGCCCAGTCTCGGCCTTCTGCCACCCCCGTGGGAGATGAGCCAGCGTGCTCTGCTACCGCTTTCAGGCAGGGAACCCGCAGCTCAGAATCGAAGGGACTGCCACAGAAGTCACAACGGCAGACGCAAGATAAACAGTCTCCTGGGCTCCCCACCATGAACGCTGGGGCGGGGCTGGGTGGCCGGTTGGGGACACCCAGACAGAGCAACCGTGACTGGGCTCCTCGGACAGACACAGCCTCGAGTCCCGGCCCTCTGCCCACGGGCTCGTGCCGTCTCTACCTGTCTGCTGCAGTCTCCCTTCCTGGGGGTCTAACTGGGTTTCCTGGCAGCCGCCTGTCGCAGGGGGAAGGCTGAGCGCTTGGATCGGGGGATTCTATTCTAAAGGCCAGAGACACAGTCAAGCAGCAGAAATCTGCGTGCGCAGCGGTGGCCAGGCGTGGCGAGGACAGGGCGCTGCTGAGGCCACCAGCCCTACGGCTCGGAGCCTCTGTCTGGGCCACCGGTGCCGCCGCAGACAGAGGCCGCGGACTGGTGTCTGTGCGTGCGTGTTCTGTTCTGTGCATGTTGACCACGGGCAGACCTGTGCGGACCCCCCCACCACCACCACGGTCAAGGGACACACCATCCCCGCCAAGTCTGCTGTGCCCGCTGCAAACGACATCCTCCCTCATCTGCTCTTCCTCAGCCTGGCCCACTCCCGTGCCTCTTCCGAGGGCCAGCCCGCAGGCCGTTCCCTTTAGAAAGCTTGCTCCCTCCCTCTCATGTCTGCCTGTGGGTCAGAGTCCTTGTTTACTTCCTCCGGGCCCACACCGCCACCTGCTAACAGGCCTCCTAGTGATTGCCATCGCGCCCCCAGCCTTTGAGCCCTCTGAGGCCAAACACATGGTCTCTTCTACCTCAGCACAGTGCCTGGCGCAGTGTAAGGGCTCTGGCATTGCTCGCTGACTGGAAGGGAAGCTTCCAGAGAGGACAAATGTCCAGTGGCCGAGGGCAGAACTGCACACCAGCAAAGCTATCGTGTCATTAGTTCCTAATATTCTTGGCGGGTGTCAGTACGTTTGCATTGCTAGATCCCGTTCAGTTCATCTGAGTTACTGTACAAGGACGTGTTGGGGTGTGTAGTGACGTTCTGCCTCCAGTGACACCGCCCCCTTTCAGGAGGGGCAGGAAGTGCTGTGCAAATCCTCTCCTACCTACGTCCACGGGGCTCTGCTTTGGTGTCACATGCCCCTCCCCCCCAGCTTTATCAAAGGCCATTTTAAAAAACGCATATCAAACCCACCTCTCTGCACCTGCATTTTCTATAAAAACTGTCACTCACTGTGTTCTACCTCATGTCACTGCATCACGCCATTATTTTAGAATTCGACACCAAGAAAGCCGCGGTCTCCTTGGCGGAACCGGCAAGCCTCTGTTTTCCTAATGACCGGATGGACACCCCTATCATCTCTCTTCCTTTTTGACATGGTTGCCAGGAAACTCCGAGTCCCATTTGACCCTCGTTTACTGATTCTCGATCACCACGTTAGTCGATCTGTGACTTCCTGTTTTCTCTTAGGAGAATTAGAAATCATTGTTTGCCTCACCAGGTGGTGGCGCAGTGGATAGAGCATCGAACTAGGATGCAGAGGACCCAGGTTCAAAACCCCGAGGACGCAGGCTTGAGCGCAGGCTCATCTGGCTTGAGCATGGGATCACAGACATGACCTTATGGTTTCTGGCTTGAGCCCAAGGTTGATGGCTTGAGCAAGGGGTCACTAGGTCTGCTGTAGCCTCCAGGTCAAGGCATATATGAGAAAGCAATCAATGAACAACTAAGGTGCCGCAATGAAGAGTTGATGCTTCTCATCTCCCTGCCTTCCTGTCTGTATGTCCCTCTCTCTGCCTCTCTCTCTATCTCGGTCAAAAACAAAACATATATTTGAAGCCATTATTATATAACCTCTGTTGCTTCTTTCCTTGGTGTCTTCTTTCTGGGGGTCCCCTATTTGAGAAGGGCTCCACACAGACCTACGCCTATGACGAGAAGCTTTTCCTTCAATGACTTTGGGTTTGGGGGACACAGATTTCTTTTTGTCTGTGTTGTGCCTTTTGCTTTGTTTTGTCTGGACCCAGAACATCTGACTCCACATAGCCCATCCCTCCGGATTCAGAGGTCAGGAGCGACCTCGGGCAGACTGCCCTCTGCACTGCTCTGGAGGGCCTTCGGACTCCCGGAAGTTTCCTGGACAACCTCTGAGAGAGAGATCTCACATTACCCACCATCCACCACAGGACATGAACTATGGGAACAGACATGGAAACAGGAAGCTTAATTCTCTTCCTCCTTCCTTGATCCTGCTTTGTCTAGTGCTCCTCAGTTCCCTCACTCTGCTCGGCACTTAGGGCACAGTACTTCCCTTCTGGAAGGAAAAGTACGTCTACGTCCGGCTCCAGTGTCTCCAACCCCGGGACTCTTCCCGGGTCCTACCCTCCCCCCCACCACCCGCCTCAACAGGCAACACGGACCCCTCTCTTCTCTTTGTTCTCAGAACAAGTCTATCCAAGTATTATTTCTGTTACAGCACAGATCATGTTACAGTGTCATATATATTTTTTATCGGATGGCGAAAAATTGCCCTAGAATCAGCTTCTTGAAGTCGAGTAATGGGCCCCGCTATCTCTGTATTCCATGGACCCACCCTTAGTAGAGGCATGAATTTAGACATGTTACAACTTCTATGCTTCAGTGTTTTTTTTTCCTAAAAACAACCAACAACAAAACAGACATGAGAGTAGCATCTACCTGACGGAGAAACTGTGAGAATTAAGGGAGAAAAGCCAAGTCATGTCTGGTGCGCCCAGTAGCCACCCAATGCATGCCAGTTCACGTTAACTATTATTGTAGGGATAGCAGCATTGTGATGTATAATATTCCTAGGATGCCACAGTACCTAGTACATAGCTGTCAGCCGAACAGTAAGCATCTGCAGAATAAATGTTGAGTAACGAATGTGTATAAACAGGCTATCTCTCTCTCTCTCTCCAGGTGAGGGGCGCCCTGGGGCCCATTGCTGAGATGGAGACATAGAGGTTGACCTATCAAAGGCTGGAGCTGAGGCCAGAACCCAGGTGTGCGAATTCCCGGCTCTACGCTCCGTGCTAAGACGCGTGACCTCTGTCTGAGGGCTCAGGCAGCTGCGTGAGAGAGGACCCCTTTACACCCCAGACCAGAGCACCCTGCAGGAGTCCCACAGACAGGGCTTCTCGGGCTGGGTCAAGCACGCCTGTCAAAGCTGTGAGGTGCCACCTCCACTCAACCCCCCGAGGCTGCAGGGACAGAGTGAGGCCGACCTCAGTGTCGTCGCAGGCACTTCCGCCCAACTCTGATCTGGTACTCGGCTTTCTTTTTCCGGCTGAGAAGTGTCAGGATGAACAGGAGTGAGCCTTGTCTCGTCCCCTGTCTTTGTCTGAGCTCGGGGGGGAGTGCTGATGAACAGTAGCTTGGCTAAAGGGACAGCTGAGACATCATTAGAGCGGACGCTCACGGCCAGTCCAGCCCAGAGCGGTTCTGCTGCGTGGGAACGCACACGCCCGGCTGCATGCCCAGGGCCCTGCGACCCCCCTGGGCCCCGGGGCTCCCTCTCAGCTCGCACACAGAGGGGACGGCTCTGTCTGTAGGAGGATGCTGTCCACAGGCAAACCTCCACCCCCTGGGAACCCAGGATCGCAGATCGGCGACTTTCAGACGGTGTGCTGCAACAATGTTTCAAACATGTGAGACTCAGCTATTTAGTCGGGGCGTGACCTCTTCCTGCGACCCCCCTGGGCCCCGGGGCTCCCTCTCAGCTCGCACACAGAGGGGACGGCTCTGTCTGTAGGAGGATGCTGTCCACAGGCAAACTTCCACCCCCGGGAACCCGGGACCGCAGATCGGCGACTTTCAGACGGTGTGCTGCAACAATGTTTCAAACATGTGAGACTCAGCTATTTAGTCAGGGCGTGACCTCTCTTCCCTGAGACTGTCAAATGATACAATGACAACAGCCAACACCACAGTAGCCGCCCAGTGAGGATGAATCAAAATTCTGCCTATTGTTTTTCGCCAGGTTGGCAAAATAGAGGACACACCTTTTTTGGTGTGCCGCAGAA
Source organism: Saccopteryx leptura (assembly GCF_036850995.1). Taxonomy (NCBI): domain Eukaryota; kingdom Metazoa; phylum Chordata; class Mammalia; order Chiroptera; family Emballonuridae; genus Saccopteryx; species Saccopteryx leptura. Next base: position 361,186,939 of record NC_089504.1, on the reverse strand, counting down.
TTTTAGCAATGGGGTCTCTGTGTGCGGTGAGATGGGGAAGCTTGTCCATCGCTGGCACAGAGAGCACCGGCCACGTGCGTATGGATATTTCACACGTGTTCTCTGACCCACACAACAGCCTTCCGAGGGAGCTGCTATCACTGGTCCCATTCTCAGGCGGGGAAGCCCGAGGCTCAGCGGGCAGGGGTGCTTGGTGTAGGGTCACAGAGCTCGTGCCGGCTGGGCCGGGGCTGGGACTCAGTCCTCCTCGACCCAGGGGACCTGTTCTTCAGGGCGCAGGGTGCTGTCTGCCTGTCCCTCAAGGGTGCTGATGGAGCCACAAAAAAGACAGGTAGGTTTTTGTAGGGGTGGGGAGCAGGGGACACACGGGAGAGGAAGAGGCTGGGCACATAGGGGGCTCTGCTGGTGGGCAGGTCCAAGCAGATCAGGTCCCGGCTGACCAGGGAGGATGCTTTGTTATTAGCCGTCCGGAGTTCATGTACCTCCCCCGTGACCTTGAACCTGAGGCTGTTTGTTTAGCTATAAAACAGGGTAACAATACTGAGACATTCTAGTCTGTCGAGCCTCGGGTGCCGAAACGTCACTGAGCACCCCCGAAGCACGGTGTACCCGGGTAGGGAGGGTGACGACGGAGATGAGGAAGGCACTATACACCCAGAGAGGGGGCGGCAGAGGCAGGAGGGGCCCCACAGGGGGGAGGCAGCATTACAGCTTTCTGCTCCTGGCTCTGCCCCTGGTCTCCTCTGAGCAGCGGCTCCAGGCACTGCCCTCGTCAGGAGCAGATGGCCTCCAGCATGCGCTCATTAGCAAAGGGAAGATGTCCGAGGGGCCGCGCCGCTCACAGGAGGGTCCCCTGGCAGATGCGAATACAAGATCCCCCCCACACACACACACACACACAGTGGGTCAGTGCCGTCCGTCAGGGACCAGGCGCAGCTCACAGTCCACAAAGGAAGAAGCTAGAGGGAGAAGGCGGATATTTCACACGTGTTCTTTGACCCACACCACAGCCTTCCGAGGACGCTGGGTCTTTATTGATGTCACGGAGGTGAAAACATCTCATACTGCGACACTCACGGCGGGTACGAACGTGCTCTGGGTTCCACTCTCGAATCCAGGGTGACACTGTCCTCCCAACTCCCCAGCGTGGCTGTACCCACTCTGGAGAACCTTTGGGAGAGGGCGACACCAGTGTTTTTTGTTTCTTTATCTATTTTTACTGTTGTTCTCGGACGCTCGAATCAGAAGGGACTCTCAGATCCTCTAGTGCCGCCTCTCACCAGATTCTCCCTGAGTTCCAGTTTGGGTGTGCCGTCTTATGAGCATCTCATGCCCCACGGAGAGGACCTGCACCCCCCGGGCGATGGCCTCACGCCTCCCTTATGCTGAAGAGCCCAAATACGTCCCTGTCCCTGACAGTTCCACATGGGTCAGTGTGTCACACGCGCTACGCCCTCCGCCAAACGAAAGTCCCTTACGCGGCTCTCCTGTCTTCTCTCAGTCCTTCCCCACAGGGTGGGGTAGTTTGAAACCCTTTTCCAGTTCCTCTCCTGAATTTACCTGAAGCTGACTGTTCTCAGCGATGGCAGCCCCCTGGGAGGTCCCGTGAGTGTCTCCAGCCTGGCTTTCCGGGAGCCCAGGAGCCGGGAAGGCTCGGAGCTGGGGGCGGAGTGGGACTCAGGGAGGAAGGAGGCTTCTTCATCCCTGAGCGGAGGCTAAGGCTTTCTGGGACGACGGTGGCGAGGAACTCACCTTCTTGTCCCCCCTTCCCTCCTGCCTCTCTTTTCTCCCTTTCCATAGTTGTCCCCTCTCCTTTCACAAGTCCTGCGCTGTCCTCCTTTTTCTCCTGACTGGCTTCTCTCTGCACCGAGGCCGCCTTTCCCCAGCCTCCTCCCTCCTGTCTCTCAGTGGGAGCTTTAAGGACAGCCTGCCTGTGGCCCTGGCCACTGGCTCAGCGGTAGGGATTTGGCCCGGTGTGTGGAGATCCCAGGTTCGATTCCTGGTCAGGGCACACAGGAGAAATGACCATCTGCTTCTCCACCCCTCCCCCTCCCCTTTCTCTCTATTTCTCTCTCTCTCCTCCTCCTCCCGCAGCCATGGCTTGACTGATTCAAGCAAGTTGGCCTCGAGGTGCTGAGGATGGCACCATGGCCTCCACCTCAGGTGCTAAAAGCCTGCCCCTTAAAAAAAAACACAAAAAAAGAACAGCATGCCCGAGGCCAGGAAGGACCATGCCCACCCCCAGCTGTTAGGTACAAGCCGCACTTGGGTGTTGGCAAGCCAGGACGAGTAACGGCGGCAGAGGCCGTGGAGGGGGCAACGGCAGCAGGAAGAGTGACCAAAGAGCCTCCGTGTGTTGAGCGGGCCCCGCTCTACTCCAGACTCGCTCTACAAGTCCCGATTCTTAGACCCGATGTCGATGAGCACCCTGATGCTTGGACAAGCTATGACTCGTCCAAACCCCCAGAGCGGTAAGTGACCGAGCAGGGAGTCTGAACTAAGGAGCCCCAACGCTATTTAGATCCCAATGCGAAGCCTGTGGCACCCCCACTGCACCGCGGGGCGACGTCACCCAGTCCTGCAGGTGGTCCCGGGCACGCCCAGCAGGAACACCTACAGGAAGGAGGAAGACGGAAGGGAGGGCAGGGGCCGGGGACTGGCAGGCTCCCATGTTACAAACTGCCTGTCCCCCCATCTTTCTTCTATATCCCCCCTCTCCTCTCAGAGGACCCCACACAAGTCACTGGGTAGCAGCCCTTGTTGCTGGAGTTGAGCGCCACATTCTAGAGTCGCAAATACTTGCTCCTGGGTCACGCCCTTGTTGTTTCTACGTCTCTCTCCTCTCGTCTCTGGTTCCTAAACGAGAGGAAGGTCCTCTCGGGCAGGTTCCCAGGCTTGGCCTTCTCTGTCTCCTAGCCGGCATCAGGCAGCTACTAGACAAATACGGACTAAAGAGGGACCGACTGGATAGAGGGCTGAAGTCACCTTGGCCTTCTCCGTCTCCTAGCCGGCATCAGGCAGCTACTAGACAAATACGGACTAAAGAGGGACCGACTGGATAGAGGGTTGAAGTCACCTTGGCCTTCTCCGTCTCCTAGCCGGCATCAGGCAGCTACTAGACAAATGGGACTAAAGAGGGACCGACTGGGTAGAGGGCTGAAGTCACCTTGGCCTTCTCCGTCTCCTAGCCGGCATCAGGCAGCTACTAGACAAATGGGACTAAAGAGGGACCGACTGGATAGAGGGCTGAAGTCACCTTGGCCTTCTCCGTCTCCTAGCCGGCATCAGGCAGCTACTAGACAAATGGGACTAAAGAGGGACCGACTGGATAGAGGGCTGAAGTCACCGTGCCAGCACGCCCGGGTCCCTCAGGCGGGGAGGCACCTGCCCCATGCCTCACCAGATCGTCCTCCCCTTTCCCGCTGAAGTACAGTTAGGCTCTGTCCCTGCCCTCAGGATGCTTCTAATCATAGAAGGGAACACATCTCCCCTCTTCCCAGTAAAGGACCAGAAAACGCGGAAGGGAGAGCTGTCATTAGACCACAAAATCCTCTCCTCCCAAGTCCTGAACACTTCAGACCAAAAAAGACACAGAAGGAGGCAGAACGGTCTTTAGATGTTTCCGGAAGTCAGCACGCAGTTATTCACAAGGCAGGGAAGAGAAGGGTGGAAGAAGGAAGGAGTGGAGTGTTTCTTTAGAGCCACCCAAGTGCAGGGTGCTCTCCTAGCAGCTCTATTTATATGATGTTCCCATCTTAGAGATGACATTTAAGATCAGCCGGACTTGAGTTACTCAGCGTGAGTCACGGTGTCACTTGTTGAAGTTCCCTCCATCGGTACATTGCAGGTCTAAGACTCAGCGTGGACATGCTGGACGGACTCCAGTCCATACTGCTTTGGGGGGTGTTTTTTTGTTTTTTTTTTCCAGGAGTCAAAGACACACTCATGAAGTATGTGGCTCTTGACTGCTACACACTAGGGCAGTGGTTCTCAACCTTTCTAATGCCGTGACCCCGCAATACAGTTAGTTCCTCATGTTGCGGTGACCCCAAACCAAAAAATAATTTTGGTGGCTACTTCATAACTGTAACTTTGCTACAGTTATGATTCGGAATGTGAATACCTGATATGCATTATGTATGTTCCGATGGTTTTAGGCGACCCCGCTGGGGGCACGACCCACAGGTTGAGAACCGCTGCCCTAGGGCTTCCTATGTTTTCTTTGAGAAGACGTGGCTACCAAACGACATCCTGCCTGCAGTGTGGGAGGCACGTCAGGCGGGGACGACCAGGGGCACTAGGATGCGGACCCCTCCCTGCTCCCTGCAGGCTGAGAGACACCGCACAGTTCTTCCACCTGCTGACTCCCCCCCCCCCCGTGTTCCCCTGGCTCATACACCGCACAGTTCTTCCACCTGCTGACGGCCCCCCCCCCCGTGTTCCCCTGGCTCATACACCGTACAGTTCTTCCACCTGCTGACGGCCCCCCGTGTTCCCCTGGCCCCTTCATCACTCCCGTGACTCTCCCCTGTGTTAAATGTGCTTTTGTCTCCAACAGACGTACTTGCCTTTCTTCTCTGAAGAATTTTCTAGGGTGCAGGGAACCGGAATTGTCTGGAAACTTACGTCCCCTCAGGCAATCCTTTAGCGGATGACAGACAGGTGCGGAAGAAAAGCCGGCCCCCAGGTCAGCACACCTCTAGGTGTGATCAAGGCGCCCACGCCTCCTGCAGCCTCTGTCCTCACGGCGTCGCCGGACTTTGCCTGTTGGCTTTGCTTCTCCCCCCCCCCCCTTGCCCTGCTGCTCCCATTCCTTCACCGGGCTCCCCGGGACTGGCGCGATCAGTCACCTGCACATAAACCCTCGTCTCAGGGTCAGCTCCTGGGGAACGCAGCCTTTTCGTAACTGCCGCGTCTGTCACCTGCGACTTGGGTCCTGAGTCATACTTTAACGGTTTAACCCACTGCTTTCCAACAGGAATCGGTTCGATGCCTCCGCTCCTTGTTATGAATAAAAAATTATGTGCTGCAGAAGTCATAGTGGAGTCCTGAGCTCCCGTGTGACTGCAACTGGAGAGAAAGCCTTTAGGGAGGTAATAAAGGTAAAAACAAGGTCATGCGGGTGGGGCCCTTATCCAATAGACCGGTGCCCTTATGAGGAGAGACAGCAGAGCTCTCTCTTTCTTCCTCTGGACATGCTCACAGAAGAAAGGCCTTGTGAGGACACCAAGCCGGGAAGTGGGCTCCACCCAAACACCAGCCCCACGGACACCGTGATCTTGTTCTCTAACGTTATGATGAAAATTAAGCTTCTGTTGTTTAGAGCTCCAGCTTGGGCTACATTGTGATGGCAGCCCGGCGCAGACGAAGACAGTGACTAATGGCACGCCTTAGGTTTTTAAACACAGCTTATAATGTTTGGAGGATGGTGAGGGTAGACACCGGGACAAAATAGTGTGTGAAAACAATGCATGGGTGACGTCACGCACAGATCTCTGATTGACTACTGAGGATTGTCGGACGAGCTGGGGCGTGTGCAGGGTGGAACGGCCGTAGACTTTAATACATTTCAAACCAGCACACGTGCCAAGCATCTTCCCTGTTCCAAGCACGGGGGTGGGCGATGCAGAGATGGGCCTCGGGGAGCGGTGCCGTGGGAGAGGACCCCGTGGGAAGGGCGGATGCGGGCATGACATCAATCCTCGTCCACTTTAATGCAGCCACCCCAGGTTCCAAATGTCACTGTAATGAGTGACGTGGCGACTGCCCGTGAAAGCAGCAGCAGCAGCAGCAGCCCTGTCCCCCACCCCCCAGCAACAGCCGCCGCAGCTCCATCACTACAGAGCCGTGACTCACGCTCCCCAGACCCAACCTGTGCTGGTTGCTCTTTAAACCAATCCGCTACCACAGTGACCCACAAGCACCTGTCAGGCTCACTTGCAGAATCGGAAAGTGAAGAAGAGAAACACTTAGGACACTGGCATTAAAGAAAAAATAAAAACAAATAGCTTGATCAGGCAGCGGTGCAGTGGATAGAGCGTTGGACTGGGATGTGGAGGACCCAGGTTCGAAACCCCGAGGTCGCCGGCTTGAGCGTGGGCTCATCTGGTTTGAGCAAAGCTCACCAGCTTGAGCCCAAGGTTGCTGGCTTGATCACTCGGTCTGTTGTAGTCCCCCGGTCAAGGCACATATGAGAAAGCAGTCAATGAACAACTAAGGTGCCACAACAAAGAATTAATGCTTCTCATCTCTTCCCCTTCTTGTTTGTCTGTCCCTATCTGTCCCTCTCTCTGTCTCTGTCACAAACCAAAACCAAAACAAAAATAAAACATATAAACATATGGCCCTGGCTGGTTGCCTCAGTGGTAAAGCATTGGCCTGGTGTGTGGATGTCCCACATTTGATTTCTGGTCAGGGCACACAGGAGAAGCGATCATCTGCTTCTCCACCCTCAGCTCTCGCTCTCTCTTCTCTTCCCCTCCTGCAGCCATGGCTTGATTGGTTTGAGCAAGTTGGCCCCAGACAATGAAGACGGCTCCCTGAAGCCTCCAACTCAGGTGCTGAAAATAGCTCAGTTGCTGAGCAATAGGCAAAGTTGGGCAGAACATTGCCCAGTAGGGGGCTTGCTAGGTAGATTCCTGTTGGGGCACATGCAGGAGTCTGTCTCTCTGTCTCAACCTCCTCTCACTTAAAAAGCAAACAAACATGGAAGCTCATAGAGTGAATGCTCCTTGGGAGCTCTGCTTTGAGGGCCAGAAGATACGACCATTTGTTTTGCTACTCTTATGGGGAATCCTCCTACCTGGCTACTAAAGAGCCTCACGCACCATTCCATCCCTCTGGGCCACTGTGCTCATAGGACAGAGAACGAGCTCATCATCCACTGGAACTTAGGATGACAAAGAAAAAAAATGTTACTACAACAGAAATTCGCTGAGCTGATGCTCACCACGGTGGCAGGGACGTGTGACAGCCCACCTCTAACTGCGGGCTCAGTTGTGAGGGGACAGCTCCCCGTAAGTGTGAGTCATGCTGACCTGTGCTCCACTTCCACACGGCACTGCATCAGCGCTATCTGCAAACCTTCCGGAATCCTCGTAAGTCCTCAGCCAATGACAGCCCGGAAGCATGGGGACTAAATGATCCTGGGGCGATTCTCAGCTGACAGGAGACAGGAGCAGGTGGATAAGTGACCCAGCCTTCCGTCCCTTAGGCTGACAACACTGTGTCCCTCCCAGAGGCCACAGCTTAACCATGTCTCTGGTATCCAAAGCCGGGACTCTGACAAGGCCACCCTGTGCCGGCCATGTCTGCTCCCCTCCCCCGCCCCCCTGTTCCTCACCACTGCTTCCTCGGAATAACCTCCCAGAACCCAAGCCCCTCCGTCAGGCTGGGCTCTGCTCTCGGGGGACACAGCCCAGATAGCCACGGCTTAGCGACACCTGGGAAACAGCCCAGGATAGCCACGGCTTAGCGACACCTGGGAAACAGCCCAGGATAGCCACGGCTTAGCGACACCTGCTAGACACCAGAGGCCAGTGAAGTTTCTCCCTTGCAGTTTTCATGGAGTGGTGGTCATAATACAGACAGCTATTCGTGAGGCTGGCTTGATGGCCGGACGAAAGTCCCGATTTCCCATAAGGGTATCACTGAGTTAAAGCTCGAATCTTAACAGCTGCATCAGGCACTTCAAAAGTGAAGAATAGGACCCTTGACTGCAACAGCTAAGCAATAATACAGATCAGTATTATTCAGTCACATTGGGATCCACTCCCTCGCTGAAACATTCAACGGCGACCCCCAGACTCTCCTGTGATGATCCCGGAAGACACCGTGGGGTACAGGGCAGACAGAGGCCCTGCCCCTGGTGGGCTCACAGCACTCCAGGGTGAACCGACGCTAAGGGGGCAGTTACCTGCACTGGTGTAAGCTCAGTCAAGAAGAACCCTGGAGATGCTAGGGACGTGAGTGACAGGGCGCCGATGGGGATGGAGGAGTCGTGGAGTCACAGATACAGGAATAACTGTCGAGCACACGTACGAGGCAAAGCCAGGGCTGTCCAGCTTAGACAAAACCACGCTCACAGTATAAACATGTGGTATAGTTCAGGGCCCACACGGGTCTGCGCTGGCGGCCAGACCAAAATGTACCAGACTGAGTCGCCTGCAAAAGAGGGACCGACTTGTTCACAGTCCTGGGGGCTGGGAGGTCCGAGATCAAGTTTCCGGCAAGGTGGATTTTGTTCTTGCGGCTTGTAGTTTGTTCTTGCGGCTTGTAGGTGGCTGCCATTATGGCACATGCTTTTCTCTGTGCACATGGGAGACAGAGAACGAGCTCTCCGGAGTCTCTTTTTATAAGGGGCACCCATCCCATCGGACGGAGGGCTCACTAGCACGGCCTCATCTCGTTCCCGCCCCCCGAAGCCCCATCTCCAAACAGCGTCCTCCTGCGGACTAGGGCTTGGCCTGCGAATCTAGGCGCACACAAACGTTCAGTCCACGACGGCGCCTGTTTCAACACCGTTTAACTGTTCTCCGTCTTTCCAGCCCGGAAAGAGGTGAGGAGTGAGCCAAGGAAGAACCGTGCTGATCCACCCCTCCTCCCGCCCCATCCTGGATCCTCCCTGGGTGTCAGATTAAACGTCCTCAGACACGCTAGGCAACCAGAGACAAGAGCGATGTGTGAGACGAGAAGGTTTTTTACAAATGTGGGAGAAAGTGGTATGAGGAACCAGTTAAATAATACATAAACATTCTATTTCATGTCGATTTTTTTCTTGTGTGGAAAGAAGAAGTCTCGACGTGACACAGGGGCAGCTGAAGAAACCGCAGACAGGTTTGTCCGGGCGTGGCCTCACCTTCCGCTTTATGCTAAGAACACAGCAATGCCGTCCTTTATAAACCTGGAAGAGGTCCGGAGACGGGGCGGTCAGATGGCTTAAGGGGTGGTCAGGCCAAGGTCAGCTTGCCCTGGGTGTTAGACAGAGCTGCACATTCTGGTGAGAGAACTGAGCTGGAAGAATATGTGGGTTGTGCTAAGCCTGGCCCCCGGTGACTTGTCAGAATCCAATAAATAGAGGCCTCTGGAGATGCACGAGGCCGGGCTCCGGCCGCCCCTGGAGCGAGTGTGTGCTCCTTCTGGGCTCTTATCCGCTCTGCCTCCTCCGGTGATCCTGTCCTGATTTCCTTTTGGCAATTACCTGTTTTCCATCTGCTGCAGTCCTGTTTGGACTGCAAATCCCCAAGCAGATCAATAAGACGCTCTCCCAGGCTTGCGCCTCTCCAGAGGAGCGAGCGGACGTCAGGGTGGCCGTGGCCGAAGGTCATCGGGCCCACGGGATGCCCCCTCGAGAGTGTCTTGGGTCCCGAGCATTTCTCCAGCCAGGAATTCCATCTTCCCCTTTTTATTTTATTTTTTGAAGGTTTTCTGATTGTGATCTTTTTTTTTTTTTTTTGCTTGTTTGTTTTTAAAAGTATTACTAATGTATGGAGTTATAATTCACATACTACACCATTCACCCATTGGAAGTGTACGATTCAATGGTCTTTGAGTGCACCCACAGAACTGTGCTCTGTTAGTTTATCCCCATCTTTGGGCAAAGTCTGACGCAGCTGTAGCTCCCTGTGTGACGGTGGAGTGCGGACCACGGGGACAGAGTCACGAGGGGGAGGGCACATCTCTACTGTTGGCTGTGTGTCCATTCAGGGGATGTCCGTGCACAGCGAGCAGCTGCCAGAGGGGCGACCCCTCAGGGGTGCAGAGGACAGTGGACAGGGCGCACGGCCAGAGGGCTTTTAGGGTCAGGGAGACTCGACCCCTTCCTGCCCGTGTGACCTTTAGCAAATTCTTCACATCTGTGAGCCTCAGTTCCCTCATTCAGAAGCCGAATGAACAATACACACTTTCCTGGGGTTATCCACTGGGACTCAGCACATACACTAAGGCAGCCTGTCAACATCAGTTCTCTTCCTTTTGGTTTTCAAATACCTAACCACAGGTAACTATATCAATGGATATAATTTAATAATCACTTTCAACCTGAAGGGTAAATGCCACTGAAGTTTGCTAAGAGAGATATTTGCATTTTGATGGGCGAAGTTCATCTACACCAGGGGTAGTCAACCTTTTTATACCTACTGCCCAATTCTGTATCTCTGTTAGTAGTAACATTTTCTAACCGCCCACCGGTTCCACAGTCATGGTGATTTATAAAGTAGGGAAGTCACTTTACTTTATAAAATTTATAAAGCAGAGTTACAGCAAGTTAAAGCATATAATAATAATGACTTACCAAGTACTTTATGTCAGATTTTCACTAAGTTTGGCAGAATAAATCTTTATAAAACAACTTACTATAGTTAAAATCTATCTTTTTATTTATACTTTGGTTGCTCCGCTACCGCCCACCATGAAAGCTGGAGCACCCCCTAGTGGGCGGGAGGGACCAGGTTGACTACCACTAGGGGGCGGGAGGGACCAGGTTGACTACCACTAGGGGGCAGGAGGGACCAGGTTGACTACCACTAGGGGGTGGGAGGGACCAGGTTGACTACCACTAGGGGGCGGGAGGGACCAGGTTGACTACCACTAGGGGGCGATAGGGACCAGGCTGACGACCACTGCTCTACACCAACAGGCTTTGAACGTTGCAGAGTAAAACCCCATGAACTGGCTGCCATGATTCTCACCCTTTTCATGAACACCTTGGTGGGTGAGATCCTTTCCCCTTGAAGGTGGGCTAGACTCTGGGACTTGCCACCGTCATAGGTGTCACTTTTGAGATTAGGTTACAAAAGACAGTGGCTTCTGTTTTGCTGTGGTTCTCTCTCTGGTCCTCTCGCTCTGCCTCTCTGATGCAGCCAGCCTCCCCGTTGCAGAGGTTTGTATCGAAGGGACTGGGCAGCATTCAGATAAGAGCCAGCAAAGGACTGAGACTCAGTCCAATAGTCTACAAGGGACTGAACCCTGCCAACAAATACCGAGTGAACTTGGAAGTGGGTCCTCCCCCACTTGAGCCTAGAGGGAATTGTCGCCGTGGCTGACAGGCTGATTTCAGCCCTGGGGGAGACCTTTCCTCAGGGGCACATGGGGTGGGGGGACCCCTGCCTGTATTCCTGATCCACAGAAATTGCAAGGTAATAAATGTGCGTTGTTTTCAGCCATCAAGTTTTGGGCTAATTTATTACGCAGCAATAGAAACGGATGCAAACTCTAACTCTCTGCCAGGACTTCTGCTGGGTGTAGGAGCTACGGGTGGGTACAACATGCTCCTTCCCCAAAGAGACAGTCTTCTTGTCACCCTGTCGCCCCCACACGTAGACTCACTCCTGTGAGCAGAAGCAGCATTTGCGTTGAATCCAGGCTGGCTGTGCTCACTGGGGTCTGTCTTGGACCACACACGTGCCGCCCTCCACCTCAACGTTCCCGCTCTCCTCGATGAGCTCTGCTCTCACTGCTCTGAAAGACGGACGGAGCACATATCCCCACGTCTCACTCCTGTTCCAGCTCTCTGATCAGGAGACAGTTTGGTGCAGCCGTTAAGTCAGATTCCTTGGGCGTTGAGCTCGGTCCCCAGTATCGTTCACCGCGTGCCTCTGGGAACAACGTCTGTCTACCTCCCTCCCCCCCATTCCAGTGGGTAGTCGAGGGAAGAAAGAGCGTTCGGGGTTGTCCGAGGGTGAAATGAATTGTTCTGCATAAACAGCTTAGCCCAGTGGCTGGGAAATGGATGGGCACTCCACAGATGTCAACACCGGCCATTAGCCTTAGACTTACAGCCTCGCTTCAGAGGTCGAGTGTCTGTGCCCGGTGAGCGGCTATACCTGAGGACTCACACTCAGGTCGTGTCAGTGCCGCCGGCAATGAATGGCCCCCACTCAGTGCGGTCCCATGTATGTGCTGCTCCTCCCCCACCCCCGAGAACGGGGTGTTATGTACTGAGGACAGGGTGCTTCATGTTGGCAGGGGGGTGTGGTTGGTATTTTGCTTCATTTGCCCGGTGGGCTGAAGTTCTCTGTCCTCTCCCCCGCCAGCTGGCCCGTGCCCCGTGGACTCTGCCAGGTAGGGAGGCCGTCAGTGTAACGAGTCACAGAAGGTATGTCGTGCACGCAGCTCGGAAAGGCAACTCTTTCTCAGGGAATATTTTGTCACTGACTGATTCGTCCGTGAATGAACTGGTGAACTAACCGGAGAAGGTTTGGCTCCCACAGCGACGGCCGAGGTGGAACACCGCCGACCAGGGTGGGTGGCCAGAAGGGGCGGCAGCAGCACAGGGTCGCGATGGGTCTTTGCAGGACGGAGTTTGGGCCAGAGGTCAGGCAGAGTGCAGAGTGGAGAAGGAAAGAGGAAAGAGGGGAGAGGGGGCTCCTTGCGGGTGTGGGATGACGGCATCAGAAGAGTGGAGGCGAGGTCGGCCCCGCCCTCAGGCTGGTGAGCGCAGCCCTGATTGACGACATCTCCCCGGGGTGCCTCTGGTCACAGCACCTCTGCGGCCCCTGGCGGGGCTGACCTGGGTGCCTCTGGTCACAGCACCTCTGCGGCCCCTGGCGGGGCTGACCTGGGTGCCTCTGGTCACAGCACCTCTGCGGCCCCTGGCGGGGCTGACCCGGGGCTGACCTGGGTGCCTCTGGTCACAGCACCCCTGCGGCCCCTGGCGGGGCTGACCTGGGTGCCTCTGGTCACAGCACCTCTGCGGCCCCTGGCGGGGCTGACCTGGGGCTGACCTGGGTGCCTCTGGTCACAGCACCCCTGGCGGGGCTGACCTGGGGCTGACCTGGGTGCCTCTGGTCACAGCACCTCTGCGGCCCCTGGCGGGGCTGACCTGGGGCTGACCTGGGTGCCTCTGGTCACAGCACCTCTGCGGCCCCTGGCGGGGCTGACCTGGGTGCCTCTGGTCACAGCACCTCTGCGGCCCCTGGCGGGGCTGACCTGGGGCTGACCCGGGTGCCTCTGGTCACAGCACCTCTGCGGCCCCTGGCGGGGCTGACCCGGGTGCCTCTGGTCACAGCACCTCTGCGGCCCCTGGCGGGGCTGACCTGGGGCTGACCCGGGTGCCTCTGGTCACAGCACCTCTGCGGCCCCTGGCGGGGCTGACCCGGGTGCCTCTGGTCACAGCACCTCTGCGGCCCCTGGCGGGGCTGACCTGGGGCTGACCTGGGTGCCTCTGGTCACAGCACCTCTGCGGCCCCTGGCGGGGCTGACCTGGGGCTGACCTGGGGCTGACCTGGGGCTGACCCGGGTGCCTCTGGTCACAGCACCTCTGCGGCCCCTGGCGGGGCTGACCCGGGTGCCTCTGGTCACAGCACCTCTGCGGCCCCTGGCGGGGCTGACCTGGGGCTGACCTGGGGCTGACCTGGGTGCCTCTGGTCACAGCACCTCTGCGGCCCCTGGCGGGGCTGACCTGGGTGCCTCTGGTCACAGCACCTCTGCGGCCCCTGGCGGGGCTGACCCGGAGTGGCGGCAGCGTGGTTTCTGCCGCTCCCTGGACGGGAGTGTGGGAAAGAGAAGGGGGAGCGGGCGGGAAGAGGAGGGCGGAAGACCGGGAGCATCTGGGCTGACAGACAGACACGGATGGAAGGAGAGAGAGACGTCCCGTTCCGGCCCTGCGTCCCCACGTCACCCTCCCCCCATCGTTTCCGGAAGCGTTCAACTCTACGGGAATCCCATCCGACCCATGTCCACTCTGTTCCTACCACTCTGTGTAGAAACATACCTATTTCTATGCGAAAGTAAAATCGACCTATTCCGATTTATTAAGTTTTGAGAACGGCTCAAAAATAATTTTTTTCCCTTCCTTGCGGGGCTGTGAGGATAAATGATTCGCATAATCTCACATTCTATGCGGGACGGGGGCCCTTGGTTGCGGCTGGTTCTTGACTCACCCAGCAGCATTCTCTGGTGGTGTCTCGGTCACCTCTGGGTGAGATGCCATGCTCTGAACTCCGCAAATCTGCGTAAGTCCTTCTCAAACGACTTACGTTTCACTTTCACTGTTGGGGGACATCTCATGGCCCATTCCCGGCCCCCCCACCCCCTAATTGTTACCTGTCACTCTAATTAGAACTCATCTGGCTGAAGTTACATCTTTCCAGAAAATTAGGCTTGTGCCTAGGTCATGAATCCTGGGATTCGGAAGCCAACACATCTTTGTTCCTACACGGCCTCTTCCTTTGCTGAGAATGTGACTTGCTTTTAACATTTCCCTTTTCACCTTTTCTCATTCTGCTGAAAAGAGACTAAAATGAGAGGATGGCCCTTATTGGGGAAATAACTCCTCTAAATCTGTGGGTTACATGTAACGGTCACCTGTGTCGGCCATTCTTCCACCCATTCTTCCTCTTTCCGGGGACCACGTCCTGGTTTCTCATTAAGAAATGATGCTCTCGCCCACTCTTACGTCTGTAAGGCTGTGGCAAAGCTGGTCTGCAGGGGTAGCAGGCTCAGAGCTCAAGAGGATCAGGGCATAGCCCTCCCCTGTCTACAACGAGTGGCTCATCCTATTGCAAAGAACTCCGCCAAAGCTAAGGAGACACAATGAGTGTTTCACTGGGACATCGGGGAGAGAGGTTTTGTTCTTCTTGCAGGACAGAAAAGTTAGAGGTTTTAAGGGCTAGAGATGCCATCACCATCTGGGTACAACGACCATCTGGCTGATCACATGATGCCCGAGGAGGAAGACAATGTAACTGAAGACCGACTAGAGAAGATTTAAAATTTTCCTGGGGTGCATGATAGTATCGTTGAACCCCAAATCTACTGACACCTCGAGCTTGTCCCAGCCTGAGTGTTTCATCTTACATAAACCAGTGAGTTTTCACCTTCCTTAAGCCAGGTTGGGCTGAATCCTGTCACTTTTTGAGCCAGAGGAGTCCTTAGTAACATCGTTGCATTAGTAAAAGCTATTTTCATGCTTGAAAAATGTGGCCACCTGAAAAACCGAAGGAGGCAACACAAAATACTGCTGGAAATGGAAAAGATCTTGTTGCCTGGCCAGGCAGTGGAACAGTGGATAGAGCAGCGGACTGGGATGCAGAGGACCCAGGTTCAAAACCCCGAAGTCGCTGGCTTGAGCATGGGATCATAGATGGGACCCCATGGTCGCTGGCTTGAGCCCAAGGTCACTGGCTTGACCAAGGGGTCACTCACTCTGCTAGAGCCCCCCCCCCCCCAGTTAAAGAGTATATGACAAGCAATCAATGAACAACTAAGGCACCACAATGAAGAATTGGTGCTTCTCATCTCTCTCCATTCCTGTCTGTCTGTGTCTCTCTTTCTCTCACTAAAAAAAAAACAACAACAAAAAAACTTGTTGAATAATTAGTTCTAACCCAATTAACTGAAAGATAAGGAAACCGAGAGTCAGGGAGGGGAGTGCAGGTGATGACATTGTTGCTTCGTGGAAGCAATGAGCGTGGGACCTCGATTGGGCACCCCGTTCTCCTCCTCTCCTCCCACTCACACGGGAAAGGCCTCGTAACTTTCCGAAACGGTGCGTGTCCTTTCTCACTGGTTCCGAGTCACCCTCAGGAGCTTAACCAGGATGGGACAGCTCTTCCTCCCTTCTCCTGCTGTTCCTCCTTCCTTCCCTTTTCTCTCCCTACTTGATGCCCACTTAATTCTTTAAAAGATTATTTTGAAATATTTCCAGCACACAGGAAGTACAGAAGTAAAATAACAGACACCGTGTGCCTCTCCATCTAGACTGAACAGATGCTAATGTTTTAGCATTTTCATCAAGATTTTTATTTTATTCAAAGAAGGATATTGAAACATTGCAGTTAGAGCTCAAGTCCTACGGCCTTCCTGCTTCTCTGCTGCCCTGCCCGGCAGTAACCACTGCCTCCCTGCTTCTCTGCTGCCCTGCCCGGCAGTAACCACGGCAGTAACCACGGCCTCCCTGCTTCTCTGCTGCCCTGCCCGGCGGTAACCACGGCCTTCCTGCTTCTCTGCTGCCCTGCCCGGCGGTAACCACGGCCTTCCTGCTTCTCCGCTGCCCTGCCCAGCGGTAACCACGGCCTTCCTGCTTCTCTGCTGCCCTGCCCGGCAGTAACCACGGCCTCCCTGCTTCTCTGCTGCCCTGCCCGGCAGTAACCACGGCCTTCCTGCTTCTCTGCTGCCCTGCCCGGCAGTAACCACTGCCTTCCTGCTTCTCTGCTGCCCTGCCCGGCAGTAACCACGGCCTCCCTGCTTCTCTGCTGCCCTGCCCGGCAGTAATCACGGCAGTAACCACGGCCTCCCTGCTTCTCTGCTGCCCTGCCCGGCAGTAATCACGGCAGTAATCACGGCCTCCCTGCTTCTCTGCTGCCCTGCCCGGCAGTAACCACGGCAGTAACCACGGCCTCCCTGCTTCTCTGCTGCCCTGCCCGGCAGTAACCACGGCCTCCCTGCTTCTCTGCTGCCCTGCCCGGCAGTAACCACGGCCTCCCTGCTTCTCTGCTGCCCTGCCCGGCAGTAACCACGGCCTCCCTGCTTCTCTGCTGCCCTGCCCGGCGGTAACCACGGCAGTAACCACGGCCTCCCTGCTTCTCTGCTGCCCTGCCCGGCAGTAACCACGGCCTTCCTGCTTCTCTGCTGCCCTGCCTAGCGGTAACCACTGCCTTCCTGCTTCTCTGCTGCCCTGCCCGGCAGTAACCACGGCCTCCCTGCTTCTCTGCTGCCCTGCCCGGCGGTAACCACTGCCTTGAACGTGGCTGTTGTTCTTCTCAATGCTGCTCTGTATTTTACATGCATGAATAGCAGATACTTCAGTGCTGGGCTTTTTTGTTTTACGTAAAGAATATGGTCCATATCCGACTGGAGCTTCCCTTTTTCAATCAGCATTGTGTTTTGAGATGTTTTTGTGCTCACAAAGGAAGATTGCTTAGTCTTTCTTTGTGCCAACCTGTCTTTATTTTGTCTTACCTCCTGAATAATGGTATAGCTGTTTATGCACTCCTTTTTAATTTTAATATTTTTTTCATTTTAAATCAATTTAATTGTTAAATTACGTTACTTTATTAATTTCAGGTGTACACCTCAGTGATTAGACATTATATAACTTACTAAGTGATGAATCTCACACCCATCCGACACCACACAGAGTTGTTAGAATATTACCGACTGTGTTCCCTGCGGCGCGCTTTACACCCGTGACTGCTAACAACAAGTTTGTCCGTCTCAATCCCCTCACACTTCCCACCCATCTCCTCAACCCCCTCCCCTACGGCCACGATCAGAATGTTCTCTGTAGCTCCGAGTCTGCCTCTGCTCTGCTTGCTTATTTTGATTTTTTAGGTTCAATTGTAGATACATATGTACTTAGTGCCACTGCATTGTTCATATTTTTAATCTCCCCCCGCCCCCATTTCTTCTTAAAGAAGACCCTTTAACATGTCGTATAACACTGGTTTGCTGGTGATGAACTCCTTTAGCTTCATCTTGTCTGGGAAGCTCTTTATCTGTCCCTTGGTCCTGGATAATATGAGGTAGAATAATCTTGGTGGTAGGTCCTTGCTTTTCATCCCTTTGAATATTGCTTGCCACGCCCTTCTGGCCTGCACAGTTTCTGTTGAGACATCAGCTGACAGTCTCATGGGAGCTCCCTGGTAGGTAACTAACGGCTTTTCTCTGGCTGCGTGTCAGATGCTCTCTCTGCCTTTAACCTTTGGCGTTTTCATTATGATGTGTCTTGTTGTGGGCCTCTTGGGGTTCATCTTGTTTGGGACTCTCTGTGCTTTCTAGACTTGTGTGTCTATTTTCTTCACTAAGTTAGAAAAGTTTTTTCTCATTATTTTTTCAAGTACATTTTCAATGACTTGCTCTCTCTCTCTCTCTTCTCCTTCAAGAACCCCAGGATGTGAATGTTGGTATGTCTGAAGCTGTCTCATAGTTTCTTACATGATCCTCTTTTTTTTTTTTTTTTTTTGATTCTTTTTCTGTTATGATTGAGTGTTTTTGTTCCTTATATTCCAAATCACTGATCTGATACCGAGCCTCATTTACTCTACTGTTAATTCCCTGTCAATCAGTCTTCATTTCAGTTAGTGTATTTTTCTCTTCTGATTGGGGCCTGGTGTGGTGTTGGGACCCCTCACCCCTCAGGGGGGCCCTCTCCAGCTGAGCTATCCCTCCTGATTTTTATCTGCCCCATGTAGGTGTGGGACAAGCCCATTCCACGTCTCCGCCCCTTCCGCCCAGCTCAGTGTGGCCTCTTCTTTCATTTCCTAGTTTTAGGGCCTCACTCCAGCCACATCTGGGGCAGTTCTGCGTGATGGCTGTGCTGCTGTTCAGGTGTAATTTCAGTGCGGTTGTGGGAGAAGGCGAGTGTCACCTCCACCTACACTGCCGTCTTCCCCGGAATTCTGGTTATACACTCTTCACTTCATGTCATTCTGTTCCATCTCAGGATTATCTGCCATAATTGTGCGAGAAAACGGGTATCGCAGGGGACGACTTTGACCAGAGAGAGACGAGAACGAGTATAAAAATTCCTCTCCCTTTCTCTCCCAAGGCGGGATGTTAAAACATGCAGCAGTTCCAAACCGCCTCTCGGAAGACGCCCCGGGAGACGGCACAATCAGCTGTGCTTGTTCTAGAAGCCGTGACATCATTCCTTACGCCTGCTCTCCTGCCTCCCCTGACTCCCGTTTCATCCACACTGTCCCCCCACCCCACCCGGGGAGGGGGTCCTTCCTCCGGGCACTGTTAACACCTAAGACTTTTCCTCAAGCTCCGTTTTCTAAGGAACTGGGGTTAAGATGTGCCTTTGCCACTACCGGACTGGAATCTGGGACCCCCTCCCCCTTTGTTTCTAACCAGGCAACAATTAGAACAGTTGGGGGCAAGGCAGAGAGATCCCTGGAGAAAAAGGTACCTTCTCATCCCTGCTTTTGATTTTTATTTTTATATATGGACACCCACCTTGAATAAACTCTCAGAGCTCCCGTCCTTCCTACCTCATGGCCGTAGTGCATCTTCGAGCTGGACACAGCCAGAGGGAGGACAGGGCACGGACATTGTCTGCAGTTTGGAACACAGGCAGCGCTGAAGCAAGCCGGCTTCTAGATTCATGTGACGGGCTCACGCCCTTGACTCGCACGCCCTCACCTCGGGTTTATGTAATAGAACCTAATGGTGGACGCGGATGGGGCCCGAGAAATCCCCCTGGTGCTGTTATTTCCTCTTTCTTTCTGTTGAGCAAATTATCTTTTCCAACCATGCCTCTCTGCTGAGACGGCAGGATCCTTCTGATAGCAATCTTCGTTTCAAATTCGAGGCTCTCCAAAATTTCACTGTGAAAACAATGTTCTGAACATGGCGTTTTATCGCCAGAAAAATGCTAAATGGAATTTTATTTAATCATAAAAATCTCAAAAAGAGAGAGGAAAGAGAGGAACCACAGTGCATGGTATAGAGGAGAGGTTCAGGATTTGGTAAAGAACTGAACACACTTACGTGAGAAAATATATAATCGTGAAAATGTCTGGGAGGCTGGAAATGAGGAGAGAGGCATTTAGCCCTGCCAGCAGTAATCTGTGGCCTTTGAGTAAGTTATGTTAACCCAAAGTGACCCAAACATGACTTCTGAACACCCTTAGTAAGTGAGGAGAAATCCCAGGGGAGGAAGAGACAGGATCTGGCCTCCTGTGGAAGTTCAGGAGGGTCAGACAGTCCCTTGTTCAGCACTTTGGCAAAGAGGCTAATCTTAGCCAATCGACTGGTCCACCCAAGACTCTGAATGTAGAGCACACAATGTTATAAAACAAGTGACCACCTGGAGTTATTTGGGTGGTGGCGGTGCCAACTCCTTCCGGGGCCAGTGGGTGGTGGCCATGGGCCCGCTGTGGCCATGTCAGGGCCCGAGCACACGGTCCGTGGGCAGCATTCTGGCCTCCCACCTCCTATTGGTTCCTGCGTAGTTTCCGAGTCCTGGTCAGCAGCTATGCTACTGGAGTCTGCAAACGAGGTGATATTGTTTGATGTTCAAAGCTGACCCGTAACTTATGTCTTTATTTTGTCTGTAGGTTAATAAGCACCAGAGAGTTCTAAACTTTTAGAAAAAAAAAAAATGAATATTTTTTTTAGAAGAATGGGAAGAAAATAGTTTAAAAACACCTGGAACACTACAACATGCATGAGTAGAACTGAAGATCTATGACTGTCTGCTGACGTTCATGAACCCTGACAACCCCCACAAGGTCACATGGACCAGCCATCATATAGCCAAGCATTTCTCATCATTCGGGAAAGACGGCCAGCCAACCAGACCAGCCTGCCATCGTGAAGAGCCAACGGTGCAGGTCACAATATAAAAAAGGCTCCGAGAAGTCTTGCAGTGAGCAAGCTAACTTCACGTGTGACTGTGCTTTCCCTTTCACAAATTTATTGGACTGTGGGGCCGTCCTTGGTCATGGGACACCTAGCAGACAAAACAGAGCTCGTTGTCTGTGGGACACATCTGTTAGATGAGACCCAAATCCCACAGCACGACCACAAACAATAAACAATAGCAAATCCTACAATAAACTCCAGGCCTGGAAATGCGGTTTTAATATCCATCGATGACATAGCTAATGAACAACTTCATTAATGAAGATTTTGTTTGTACCTTTTAAATTATCAAGAATCATCTGGCCTAAGTGATACATTCCACTTCCTCAAGCGGCACCGCGGTCGTTAGAGCCCGGGAGTAACTGCGCATTCATTTGAGTTTTAATTGTTTCGGCTCTCTCTTGGCATCGGCTCGCTCAGTCAAGGCTTGTCAGCGAATACTTATAAAGCATAAATTATTGCCTAGGCTTTTACCCGTCATTACTTTCCGCACGCAGGATGAGAAGTGAATAGAACACGGTGTGTTCTGATGGTGAGAGGGCAAGGCTGGGCAGAGGGGAATTTGAATCCTGATTCTCCGGGTGTCATCCTGGAGAGGAGGTGGCAAAGGACACCCACCTAAGCTCTCCGGGGCTCCGTTTCATCACGTGTCAAATGGGGACCGTTCCTGTTCCGTTCGCTTGTTTGAGGCATAAACAAGAGATTATGTAAAGTGCTTTGCACGCTCCATAATACGTGCTGAATAAATGCTATTATTTTGTGAGCTTCAGGTCATGAATTGACTCACGGCTTTTCTCTCTTGTGCGTCATGACCTTCTTTACCCGTGGGGTATAGACAATGCCAAGGGAGCCAGTGCGTCTCTGTGCCCAGACTGAGAATCGACCACAGGCCAGTTACAAACCACGTGGCTTACAAGTCAAACTCCTTAAGGAGAGGTATGACCTGCAGGTGTCTGAAGGGCTCCCCACCCTCCACCTTACCCCGGAGGACGTTTCGGAGGGGAGCCAGGAGAACGACAGGGAGGCAGGGTGGCCCTTCTGCACGCACAGACACTCAGCAAGGGTTCGCCGGCTGTCGTCGTCATGGTGGGAGGGGGCAGGAAGAGAAAGGGACATATCTTCTGTATCACCCACCTCCCCTTGACACCGCAACAGGACCCCAGGGCCAGGTTGAGGGCTGCCTGGGTCAAAGTGAGTGCTTCTAGGGACAGGCTGAAAAGACTGCATCGGGGCCAAGGTTTCTGACGTCGCATAGGGATGCTGGCCCAAGAACATGATTACCAAAGCAAGCCTGAGGGTTAAATGACAGAGTGTTTTATTCCAACTTTCCCAGCACCCTTTTCTGTAGCCTGTCTTTATTCTGTGGTCTGGTGAAGCTCACAAAGAATGAAAGAGAAGGGGGAGGAGGAGGAGAGGAGAGGAGGAGGAGGAGGGAGAGGAGGAGCAGGAGCAGGAGGAGGAAGAGGAGGAGCAGGAGCAGGAGCAGGAGGAGGAGGAGGAGGAAGAGGAGAAGCAGGAGGAGGAGGAGCAGGAGCAGAAGGAGGAGCAGGAGGAGGAGGAGGAGGAGGAAGAGGAGAAGCAGGAAGAGGAGGAGCAGGAGGAGGAGCAGGAGCAGGAGCAGGAGGAGGAGCAGGAAGAGGAGGAGCAGGAGCAGGAGGAGCAGGAGGAGGAGGAGGAGCAGGAGCAGGAGGAGCAGGAGGAGGAGGAGGAGCAGGAAGAGGAGGAGGAGCAGGAGGAGCACGAGGAGCAGGAGGAGCAGGAGGAGGAGGAGCAGGAGCAGGAGGAGGAGGAGCAGGAAGAGGAGCAGGAGGAGGAGCAGGAGGAGGAGGAGCAGGAGGAGGAGCAGGAGGAGGAGGAGGAGGAGCAGGAGGAGGAGCAGGAGCAGGAGGAGAAGGAAAAGGAGGAGCAGGAGCAGGAAGAGGAGGAGGAGGAGCAGGAAGAGGAGCAGGAAGAGGAGCAGGAGGAGGAGGAGCAGGAGGAGGAGGAGCAGGAGCAGGAGGAGGAGGAGCAGGAAGAGGAGCAGGAGGAGGAGCAGGAGGAGGAGTAGGAGGAGGAGCAGGAGGAGGAGGAGCAGGAAGAGGAGCAGGAGGAGGAGAAGGAGGAGGAGCAGGAGGAGGAGGAGCAGGAGCAGGAGGAGGAGGAGCAGGAAGAGGAGCAGGAGGAGGAGCAGGAGGAGGAGTAGGAGGAGGAGGAAGAGGAGGAGGAGGAGCAGGAGGAGGAGGAGCAGGAGGAGGAGGAGGAGCAGGAGGAGGAGGAGGAGGTGGAGGAGAGAGGAAGGCAGGCAGGCAGCCAAGGCCAGGCCCAGTCCTCCCTCTGCTAGTTCACAGTTTCCCTCAGTAGTCTGCAGGGACGGACGGCCCCCATGTCCGGCGCTCCCTGTGTCCATGACTCTGCATTGTGACTCTGCAGCTGCTCCCATCAGGAAGTGAGGTCTGTCCAAGAGCTGGCCTGGCCTTGTGACCTGCTTCAGCCGGTAGAAGGGAGGCACAGGGATGTTGGCCAGGTCTGAGCCAGAGCTCAAGAGGCTAAGACCACTTTGCTCTCCCCTGGAAATGCTGCAGGTGGTCCGTGAGTACAAGCCCAGGCACGCCTGTGGGGCGATGACAGACACAGGGCCAGACAGCCCACCCACCGAGGCCGGTCCACCCTGCTGATGCGTGAGAAACCTCCACGGACAAGAGCTGCCCTGCTGAGCCACCCCGAACGCCTCCCCAGGAGAGGTCAGATAAACTGGTGGCTGATGTCAGTGCCCCCGTTCGGGAATGGTGTGTCAAGCCACAGCAGAGAAGGGACAGAGATGGCAGAAGTGGGTGTCCAGTGCCATCACTCTCCCTGTCCTTGCTCTTCTGCCCTTGACTGCCCAGACAATGTGACAGCCGGGTTCTCCACCCGCCAGACAGCCAACCACGAGGGAAGGACAGACCCCTTGTTTTGTGAGATGAATAAATTCTCCTTAGAGAAAGCTGGGTTTTCTGTTACTTGCAGCTCAAAACAATGCCAACTGGAAGAGGGGTGTTATGGGAAGCCTGACAGGGTCAGGGTGACCAGTGATGGCAGTTACAGAGAGGAGGGCACAATGGAAAGAGATAGGAGGTGGTGGCCCAGGGGATATAGAGCCACAGTGCATCCATTCATTCACTCAGTAAAATCTCAGTCATTTAAACACGCACTGCTGTCCACTGTGGACTTGTCAGTAGAGAGTCCAGAGCATGGGAACCAGACCCTGCAGGATCTCATGGCTGGTAAGGCTGGGAGGGGTAACCAAGCCCTACCTTCCCCCAGTTACCCCCTTTATGACATCCTTGGCAGGCTCCTCATTACCATACTGCCTCCTTCTTCTTTTTCTTCTTTTCCAAACAAGAAGAGTGGAGACAGAGAGACAATCTCTTGCATGCACCCTGATGAGGATCCGCCTGGCAACCCCTGTCTGGGGCCATGCTCACAACTGAGCTATTTTTAGCACCTGAGGCGAAGGCTCTACAGAGCCATTCTCAGCACCCAGGGCCAACTTGCTCGAACCAATCGAGCCATGGCAGCAGGAGGGGAATAAAGAGAGGAAGAGAGAGAGAGAGAGAGAGAGAGAGAGAGAGAGAGAGAATGGGGAGTGGAAGGGGTGGAGAAGAAGATGGTCACTTCTCCTGTGTGCCCTGACTAGGAATCAAACCCAGGATGTCAGTATGCTGGGCTGACACTCTACTACCACTGGGCTAACCAGCCAGGGCTACAGCCCCCTTCTGATGGTCAGACGGTGACTGCTATTTAAACCATGACCTGCCTACATTGCTTGGACCCACTGGTCACAGTCCTCCTTCCTAGTGCTTTCTGGATCGTCCCGTGAAGTAGCCTCAGAGAAAAGGGACAGGACACAGGACACGAGGCTGGGCTGGTGGACGTACAGTAGACAAAGCAGCAGAGCAAGTTTCTGAGAGTCTAAATGGTTTTCAGAATCGTGCTTCATTTTAAAGGTTCAAAAAGCACATAGAAGACATGAACCTAAATCTTCGTTTTCAAAATATAGAGCCCCTATTTGTATCTCTTACAATACATTGGTTCCTTGAGGAGCACATGCCACATTCATCTCATGGCTCCCCTCCCTCTAGCCCCTGAGGGCAGAGGGCCATTTCCTGTCCCACAGTAAACACCGTTGTTATCACTCAGCACCTACAACATGCCACAAGCCCTCTACTAGGTACTGATAAACCACATGACTCTCATGGCAGCCCTGGGTGATACCATTTTGTCTATAGTAAAGATGACAAATTCACGTTCAGGGTGGGGATGATGTCCAAAGCCAGTTTTGCAGATCTCCAAAGTTCATCTTTCCAGTACAGCTTGCCATTAACAAGCAGTAGCCTCACTAGTGAGAAACAACCTTTAATATCCTGGGGGTTGGGGGTTGGTGGAAACGGACACAAATCGCATTTCCTTTCTAAAAGGTTGTCATAAAATGGTAGGCAGTCGTTGCTTAGAGAAAAGGGAAGGGAGAAGCAGAGTACCCCCCCCTTTTTTTTTAAGTCACTGCATCCCAGAAACACATCATTTGAACCATCCATTGAAACCCTGGGTGCATGTGTATAGTGAATGATAAAGATCCACATACCCTAGGAGGAAATCCTAGCCTCTTAGCAAGGTCAAAGAGGCAAGGTGAGGAGACAGGTGTTGCTCCATGTCAGGCTTGGGGTGGGGTGGGGGGTGCCTATGATCATCTCAGTGAATTAGAGGTGATTTCTGCAAATCAAAAACCACTCAGAGAGCCTTCAAAACCTATCCAAGAAATGTGTTAAACACACCAACGAAAATTAGTGAGGGAAAGAATAGGAGAAATTAAATAGACCGAATTTAGACTCCATTTCCCTGTTTCAGGCTACACGATGGAAAATGTTAGACCAGTGGTTCTCAGACATTTCTTATGCATGGGAACCACCAGGTCAACCTGCTAAAAACCAGACTTCTGGGCCCCTCTCTTCCAGACTTTCTGATTCAGTAGGTCTGGGGGTGGGGGCTGAGAATTTGTATTTCCAACTTGTCCATAGGAGACACTGATGCTCCAGGTCAAGAGGTCACATGTTGACGACTATCACCTCTTAAACTATTTCTGGAGCCCACCAGCCTGGAGTCGTGGATGCACGAGGCAAGCTGGACCTAACGGATGGACCCGGGAAGAATGCTTAGCAAGACTTCCACATCACCAGTCAGCCGGGTTATGGGAGGCACTTCCTCCGTAGGGTCAGGGAAGGGTCAGAGAAGAAGTTGGACTTGAGGGTTAGATCTTACCCTGACATGAACTCTAACTGGACCTGAGATCAAACTAGCTCTGCCACTTAGCAGCTGGGCAAAGATGGGCAACGTTCTTCATCTCTCTCCTCTTCCTTCTCCCTGGTCTGCACCAGGGAGGCCCTAGCACCTACCTTGGTAGGATTGTTACAAGAATTCAAGCAGACACAGGTGGAAGACCACCAAGTGATGTTCGGGAACCGACAGTGCTTCAGGGAATTGGGTCACGTCATCCAGCGTCCTGTGGGGGCTGTTGATTGAGGATTCACATCAGAAAGGTGAAGTCTGAGCCACTTAGAATTCTTCCTCCTTGCCTGACCCTATCAACCACAGCTTCGGGGAGTAAAGGCTTGTGTGAGAATCAGGCATAGTTGTTAGACTCCTGGAAGACTGAAAGGTATCTTGGGTCTCAACTCACTGCCAGTGAAAGGGGGGAGGAGAGCTGGACTCTCTCACCAACACCGAGAATTTTGTGACACATAGCAGCTCTTCCCACTTTGCGGCCAGCACCACACAAACCTTTCATTTTGGTGCTCCTGGACTTAGGGAAAGGAATATGATCAAAGATACATGTATCAGAAGCAACACATTAAGTCACACCACCAGTGGTCTACTGAGGTCAACTGGGGTGATGTCATCCAAGGAGGGGGGCAATGAACTCTGATCCCTTATGATATTATCCACACATGGTTGGGATGATATCCCAAGAACCCCTAACTTCCTCACACAAACACAGGACTCTGTCAGTAACCAGCAAAGACAATGTCACACAACAGCGCCATGAACTTAGAACTATGGATCTTCTTGAGTTTGATGACCTTCTCTTTTCTCTTTAACCCAGCATGTAAACCCACACCCATTTTTTTTTTTTTTTTTTTTTTTGGAAATGATCATTATATCTCGTATTCTCCATAGAGCAGTAGTATTGAAATGGCAAGTTAGTTACTGTCTGACCCAATTATGTATGGAACTTTGAGAATTTGCACTGGCTTCTTCTTCTTTTTCTTCAAAACAGTTAAAAGTTATTTTAGACACTGTCGCTATAATGACACAATGATACATAGGTCTAATGAGTAATTTCATCAAATTAATTATTTCTGAGAGGATAAATTTTTATGCTCAGGAAAAACCACTCTGGCTATTTTTTTTTTTTAATGTTTTGATCTTTGTAACTAATTTTAAAGATCACACTGTGCCCGTTCCATTTGCCCTGCGACTCTTGCACTGTCCTCTGTCTAAAGTAATAACATTCGAGTCTGACCGAAGCCCCAGCCTTTATTGTCTCTCGGCGTGTCCTCTCACCCCGGGCGAGTCGAGTCCGTCGGTTGAATTAGCTTGGAGGATTTTTCACAGTTTTAATATCACAGTTTCAATAAGGCAGCTGTGAACAAGGAAGACAGCGGGGCTCTTCCAAGGAAGAGCCGTCTGAATTAATCATCAGTCTTCAACCACATCCCGTCTGCCTTGATCAATGGGCCAATAATGGCTCATACACGGGGGAGGCATTTTCTGGGGTCAGTAATGAACGGACGGCTTACATTTCCCAGCAGTTTATGTCCTGCTCCTCGCAATTTGACTAGAGCCTCGTGTCTCGTCCAGAACTCCATGTCTAGGTAACATCAGCCAAGATGTCCATTGAGGACATTGTCCTTAAATGATGGATCCTTTGTAGTCATCTACTTGGGTGATGTCATATATTACGGAGCATGTTTTAATTATATACCTTAGTCCTTTACGATGGTGGCTCTCAAAACGGACTATGCATTAGGATTACCGGGAGGGCTTATCGGGGCACACGAGGTTGATCCCCACTCCCGGCCTTTCTGATTCAGTAAGCCCAGTGTGGAGCTCAGGAACCTGCATGTCTAACACATTCCGGGTAATGCCACGGATGCTGGCGTGGGAGCTACACTCTGAGAACCATTGCTTTAGCGATACTAACGTCCTTTTCTCTGTTTATTTTTTAAATTAAAGTCTGATGGTTTGCCACGTGGCACACAAAGGCCTGAGGACACAGAAGCTACTGTGAAGTCCTCCCCTTGTGGGAGATGTTTCTTTCACAGAAGAAGAGTCTCCCATAGAGAACTTGGTTAAAAAGAAAAATGAGCTCCCAGATTCCCCCACGAACCTCAGACTTGGGAAGAGGCCGTACACCGCCTGGGTCCGGGAGCATCAGGTCAGGTTTACCTACACATGTCCCAGAGACCACGTCTTAGAAGAAATGGCCATGCAGAGCTGTGAATTCCAAGTCTTAGTTTTCCAAATGGGAGGTCACCAATAAAATAGTTCACCAAAAAAGGTGACAAATTCTAGGAAGGAGGGCACATTTCTATCCCAGGAAGGACCCTAAGTGTATGACAAGGACCCCTCACTCTGATTTTCTTCACAGAGGAAGGGGACTGGACACACCCCGGTGAGCACAGGAGGGGACCTTCGCTCCTGGTTGACACCCAAAAGAGCCACCAGAGTTGAATTATTCACAGGAATACTTGAGACTCAGCTGCCATCAGCCAAATTCCTTATTCTAGCATTCCATTCTTACAACCCAAAGCAAATGGCCTTCTCAAAAAAACACACACACACAAAAAAAAAAACAAAAAAATAAAACCCCACACGACTGCTCTCATTCTGAATAATATTATTTTGCACGTGCAGATAAGTAGTCCACTAAAGGTTCCTGTGTTTCTATTTCCTGAGACTTAGGGTGCATGTGTATATGTGATAAAGAAAAAAATGAACTGAACGTACTTAAAATTTGAGGACTGCTACTCTAATAAGACCGAGAAGCCTAATGGTCCGCGCTGCTTCCGAGGTTCGGGTTAGGTCTCTTACTCACTGACACACGAACTATGGGGAGCGGTAACAGTCACTCTGAGAAACTTGACTGTCCACCATTCACTAGATGCATACTGTTGGCCAGGTCACCTGATCTCTCTGTACCTTCGGTTTCTCACCTATACAATTCAAGTAGCAATAATACTTCTCCCACAGGGCTGTTACGTTGAGCAAATGATGTGACATGTGCAAAGCACTTAGAGAACTGTCTGGCCCATAGAAAATGCTCAGCGAGTGCTAGCTATTATTATTTATGTCCAAATACGGTGCCAACCTTCTCCTTTTGTTCCGTGCAAAGTCCTCATGCTAATGCGATTGAGATTGGCAAACCCCCAAAATGTAGACTTCTGCCATAATTATCTATATATGGCAGCAAGAGCATTCCAGAACAACCCTAATGATTTTGATTAGAACCAATCACCTGTGCCTGTTTACACAGCAGAATGATTGACAGGGTTTTGGAGAGGACCGGGTATTCCCATTATACTCTCATCGGGCACGGACCAGTTTGAGCGAGCAGGCTGCCAGTCAGAACCAGGCGAACACAGATCAGGCTCTGTGTTATCTCACACACCCCGGTAGAGAAACCAGAAAAAAAGATCGTGAGGGGACGGGAACCACTGATTCATTCAACCCATGTTGTTTGCGCTTTTCTGCTACGTTCTGAGCACCACGCAAGGTGATGTAGACGGCGAGGTAGGCAGGCGACTCCCACGGGCAGGGCGCTCGCCGTCTGGTGGGGGAGACATTACAACAATCAACAAACACTGCGCAGCAGACTGGAGGTGGCCCAAGCCGTGGCCGTGGGCTGCTGGGGTGGCCCGGGGAGTTGTCGAGCTCGCCGCGCCTCGCTTGGTCTGGGGAGGCGCCGTCCTTCCGACGTCAAGACAGAAAGAGCTCGATGACAAGTAGGAGCAGCCAGCCGTGCCAACAGCTAGGCAGGCACATTCTGAGCAATGCTGAGCACAGAAGCTCGGGTGTCCAGAGTCTGATGGACAGGGGGTGGCAGAGGTAGGAGAGCAAGATGTTCACTCTTCAGGGTTCTTGAGGAAGAACCGGGGGGATGAAACATCAGACGTCAAAGACGGAGGGATGAGAGCTCAGTATCCAGCTACCCAGGCTGGTGGGGAACAGCGTCTGGACCAACAGTTCCCTGTGGGACCTGCTCAAAGTTATCACCTGGAAAGCTTTAGAAACTACTGATGTCTGAGTCGTGCCCCAGAAAGTATAACATAGTTGGTTGGGGCAATGGCTGAGAGGCAAGATTTTTATAAACCTCCCTACATCGTTCTGCTGTGTACCCAGGGTTGAGGGTCTACTCCTTTTATACATAAACTTTGCCCCTGGACCAGCAACCTCAGGGACTTGTCAAAGAGGCCGCATCGCAAGCCCAGCCCATCTCCATTGGGTCGGGCCCTTAATTCTAACACCTCCAGGTGACTCCAGTGCATGCGAGTGTTTGAGGTGCTCTGACCACAGCTGTGTATCGGAACCGCCGTGAAAGCATATTGAAGTTACAGATGGGCACACCTACAGATTGTGACTCAGGAGGTCTCGGGGGGAGCCCTTCACCTGCATGGATTCTTTAGGTTTCGGTGACTCTGACAAGCAACTGGAGCTGAAAACTACGGCCTTCCTCTGCAGCTAAAGGGGGGCAGGGGCCCATAAAAGGAGGGATTTGGTAAGCTTGCTCTTAGGCACAGAGTGGGCAACTCACAGAAAGGAGTTCTACATCAAGACCAGGAGCAGTACGTGACACTCAGGGACTTCTACGGGAGGGGATGCATGGCCGCCTGCAGTTGTGGAGGGACAATTGGAAATGATAAATGAGCCTAAAGGTGACGTCATCCTTTTTGTGCTATAAAATGACTCACAACTTCAATGTGATTTTCCAAAAGGAGAGTTGACAAGCAAAGAGTTTAAACCTTGCGCTCACTTGAGTGTGTGTGTGTGTGTGTGTGTGTGTGTGTGTAGTGCAACAGCGCATTATCGGGTGTCCTTGGATATCCTTTGGTTCTTCTGAGAAAGTCTCTCCAATTGTGATTCATGCCCAGTGAGATTCTTGCCAACTGAATCTTCCAGGGTGTAGGACAAGGTCAAAAGCATTGAATAGCTGACTGAATGAATGAATGAATGAATGATGGAGTGGATGAACAGGTGAACCAATGAAAAACTATTATTCCTCTTGCACCTGCTCTTTTCATTCAAAAGAACAAAGGGAAGTCTCAGAATCACCCGTGCTGGAAGCTGTGTACTGAGTCTGGCTTCGATCTCCCTGGAAGCTGCTTGATACTTTTCCTTTCCTGTTGACAGAACACCTCCCTTCATCGGCTGAACTGTTTAATTTCCTGCTTAGCTCTTGAGTGGGGCCTCCACCTTCAGGAGAAGGAGTGAGGACACAGGTGTGAGAGCTTCCGGTGCCTGGGCGGGGCCTTGGGACCGCAGGGCACTCACTCCCCCTGCTGTCCCTGCCCTGGGCTTTCTGAGTGGCCCCAGTGGAACCTGCCCGGGGACTGATTGACAGCAGTCCTGTGGGAAATATCCCCCTGGCCCTCTCTTCTCTTTGCCTCCCATTACCCAGGGAAGGAGCAGAATGAGAACACATTTAGAAAATGTGTTCATTGTGACTTTCAAAAAAAAAAGCTCCTCTGTAATTAAGTCGTACGGGATAGTCAACCACAGAAAGCCTGCGACCAGCCCTGTCAAGTTCCATCAAACAGAAGAGGGACCAATTAATCTCGATGGAGATGTGGCTGGGAGAGCCTGAGCACCTGTCTCAGCCACCCCACGCCTCCACCCACCCAGACGACAGCTCCTCAGACTCGGGCAAGATCCATCCTGCCGGGGCAGCTCCAGAGCCAGTGCCAGTGCCGTGTGCCGTGTGCCGTGTGCCGTGTGCCGAGTGCCGTGTGCCGAGTGCCGTGTGCCGTGTGCCGTGTGCCGAGTGCCGTGTGCCAAGTGCCATGTGCCGAGTGCCGTGTGCCGTGTGCCGTGTGCCGTGTGCCGAGTGCCGTGTGCCGTGTGCCGAGTGCCGTGTGCCGTGTGCCGTGTGCCGTGTGCCGAGTGCCGTGTGCCGTGTGCCGAGTGCCGTGTGCCGTGTGCCGTGTGCCGTGTGCCGAGTGCCGTGTGCCGAGTGCCGTGTGCCGTGTGCCGTGTGCCGTGTGCCGTGTGCCGAGTGCCGTGTGCCGTGTGCCGTGTGCCGTGTGCCGAGTGCCGTGTGCCGAGTGCCGAGTGCCGTGTGCCGTGTGCCGTCGTGAGGTCACTCGGTCTTCGACTTCTCTCTCCTAAGAATCCATTTCATCAATAATGGGGCTGGTTTTGTTTTGCTCTCCTACTAAAACTTCCAGAATGGGGTTCCCCCCCCTCAGAATCTCCCAATTGCAAAACAAACACACAAACAGATTCTTAGCACTTGTTGCATCACAGTGGCTCCCAGGAAGTATCTATTGATACATCCAGCGAAGCCACAAAGGGTGCAAAGACCCTCTGGGACGCCAGACTGTTCCCCCACGGCCGCTGGACGTTCTCCAGTCATCTCTGAGCCTTGGGGATAACTGCCCTCCCACAGACGGAAAGATTCCAGTGACCGTGCCCTTAAAGCCTTAGTTGCATTAACATAACCTCTGAGAAGCGTGGTCCCCCAGGGCCATTGGCTATCTCAAACCTCAAAGGATGAGTGCTCTTCCAACCCCTTCTCCGCAGGGGAGCGGCTTCGGGAGCAGAGGCTAGCAGGCAGCCAGTCCGGAAGCTTCCAGGCAGAGTGGCACATCTCTTCCCACAGGGTGCAGCTACCGGCCCACCGAGGTTTTGTCTGACCACAGGGAGAAACCGCGCCTTCCAGCAACTCCTGATGGACACGACTATCCATTCCCTTACGGAGCCCTGCCTTGTGCAGACAGTGGTAGCCCACCGTTCCCACCCAGAAGTGACATGACCCATAGTATTCACGATTTGATCTGGCGCTCCTTCCTAGCGCCAGAAGAATACTTTTTTTTTTTTTTTTAATTATTTTGCTCTCTTAAAGTTTGGCTTGTTCACGTGACCTGCTCTGATGACAAATGAGTGGATGTTGCAGCCGTCACACCAACGTGAAACATGTAAGAGCTGATGTCCCTGCTCCTCTTCACCTCGCATATTCACTGAGAAGATCGGTGTTTTAATGAAATCAAGTGACTCAGAGCAAAGAACATAAAGGTACGTTCTCCCACAAATTCCCAACAGACTCGGGATAGGTCTCCTGCCGAGAGGGAAAGAGGTCTGAGACCGGAAAGCAAAGGAGACAGCAGTTCTGAGGCGTGTGTCTCAGGGATCACCGCACACGTGTCCTAGCTCACGGAGCTGACAGGGACGAAAGAGGTAAGATGCTTCCAGTTGAACGCAGCTCTACTGCCAAAGAGTCAGGGAACCTGACGTTCTTCGGGACTTTTAAACAATCTCTGGAGTCAGCAGCAAAAACATGAAACAACTCCTACATGACACAGAAGGCCGTACACTCCGACAGATCAAGAGTAACTGCGTTTCGCACGTGCGGCTTTATCAAGACACCTGTGTGTCCCACGAGCCCTGTCCATTTCTCTGTTCTAGAATACAACCAGAAGCTTTCTAATCAGACAGCGTTGGTCTTAATTGCAACC
This sequence comes from Saccopteryx leptura, assembly GCF_036850995.1. Classification (NCBI taxonomy): domain Eukaryota; kingdom Metazoa; phylum Chordata; class Mammalia; order Chiroptera; family Emballonuridae; genus Saccopteryx; species Saccopteryx leptura. The sequence continues at coordinate 361,153,889 of NC_089504.1, read as the reverse complement.
CTGTTGTTTCTAGAGATGTGCTTGGCATAACCAGAAAACAGAAAATGCCCAGATTTTAAATTACTTTTTAACAAAAAAGTAAATAAATCTCAGCAAGTTAGCTTCTGAGTCTGGCAATAAGCCCTGCGGTGAAAAAGGAGGTCTGGGGGGAACAGGCAGCGTAAGCGAGAGATGGAGGGAGAGAGCAGTGAGCCTGAGGAAGAGAGTCAGAGGCAGACACAGGACGGGTCCTGACCGGGGACTGAAACGGCAGCCTCTGAGCTTCGGGACGATGCTCTAACCAGCCCAGCCAACCAGCCAGGGCTAGAGCACTGCTCTAGATGAGAAAAAGGTAAAAGGAAGAAAGAGAAGCTCTTTGGAAAAGAAACACACAGGTGGGGGTTGGGGTCCTGTGAGACAAAAGAGGGAAAAAGCTAAGAGAGGT